>NC_067130.1:29170822-29474155 GCF_021347895.1 Acanthochromis polyacanthus | reverse complement strand
TGTTTTCACTGTCAGATTCCTACAAACAAATTGCTTCCGAGCTTTTTGTCTTTTTACTTCAGAAGGAGCACTGATTAAATCAAACCTTCACTAAATTATGTGTTTTGTGACAGACTGTGTAGGAACCTGTCTTACCGCAGCTTTCATGATTTAGAAAATGTTGGGTACAAATTGCTTTAACAGCACGAGTATTAACAGGAGCCTTCATTGTTTGATCAAGTGTTTGAATAGAGAAATCAACCATTCAGGGAGACATTTCAGCTGAACTTTGATTCTGTTCACATATTTGCAGTCACGAAAACAACTTTCTGGCATTTCCACGCAGTCTTTTAGCTTCACGCTTAACTGGGTAAAAAAGCTACAGATTGTTTTTCGTGTTACAGTAATTGGAACCCCTCCACAAAACTTCCTGGAGCAATTATTGCGCTAAAGGAAAGCATATTGCCATAATGAGCCCTGTTATGGCCTGCAGACAAATTAACGCCTTGCATGATCAGCAACACTGGAGCCAAATTTTTGTTCTCAAGCCAAGGTTAGGAACAGTTCACATCCAGATAAACACCCAGTCTGATCACTGACGCTGTTTCATCACAACTCACGGTTTCAACAAGAGAAAACAACCCGTCAATTAGTCATCAAATCTGGTCTCTCATCTCAAAATTGCTTCCTTCTTGAATTAAATCCAGCCCTTGTAAGCAGACGTAGGTATCATAAGACAACATCTAATACTCAGTCACTGGTTTCATGTGCTATGATCAAAGATTTTAATTATTTGTTCAGGTTAAAACTTGGCTTTTATGCATTTTAGAAGTGTATTTCCAAATGACTATAGATAAGAAAGTGAAAAAGCATTGGGAATAATGCATTTAAACACAACACTAGACCTCCCCTAAGTCAAATGCAATGCCTAAGATACCACCAACCATCCTAAGTTAATGTTTTAACAGACTTTAGCATTTTTAATTCAGTCCATTATGACAAAAGTTGCCTTAATAAGTTTGATATTATGCCGGATTTATATTCCTAAAGTGCCTCCAAAACTTTGTGAATACTGAATTAAGAGAATTAAGAGAAGCCGGTGTGGCATTTAAGAGGTAAATTAGACAAGCGACACATCTGTGCCTACTTTGTTATTTCTCCGAGCGCTAATTTGTACGATGAAATGGCTTCCTGTGAAAACACATCCCCTCATTCATTAATGTCATGCAAGAATTTCACTCCCTAAAGTGGTGGACGGGGGTTGGGTTGAGTCCTCTGGGAATGGGAGACTTTAATTTGAGCACCCATTGGAAAAACTGAAGCAACTTCTTAAGCTAATCACAGTGTATTTAAGCTTTTCTTATACGTGTCTCTCATTACCATAAAAGCTTTACCTTCTTTTCCTTTCCAGCACTTTAGCTAATGTTTACTCAACTACACTGTAATTAATTGAGACACCCAATAAATTACAATAACGTCAGTCACAGACCTCCATTTCCAGAACCAAATGGTGGTTCTGTATTAACCAATTACAGAGGTGTTTAAACAGTGACAGTTCACATCTGATTAATCCAAAGCGTGAGCATACATGTGCATGTGGATGTAATTTTAGTGTTTAATTTACCTTAAAGACCTCGATGGGATTGGCCCAGTCGGACTCGGGGTTATGCCACGGTTTGCGATCCGTCAAGCTCTCGGCAAACACGTCCAGATAGAAGATAGCATAGTTTTCTGGGTCCTGGATCTCACTCTGGAACAGTTTCATGATGTTGAGGAACGTCTCCAAGGGCCCACAGATGTAGACAACTGCAGACAGAATAGCAACAGCAATGAATAACATGTCTTAACTGATTTTCAATTGAACATGGTAAATTTCTCCATCTTATCACGAGTTGAGAAGGTCGTTGTGTCAGATTGGGTGATTGTGAGTCATAAATTCTTGTTGTGACTTGGCGGAGAGACATGGCAGACTGTAATTTGGTCACAGCTTGCCATCTGAATGACCTGAACAGTGTCATTTAGAAGTATATCCTTGGTCTATCCTCAGTGGTGGAATGTAACTAAGTACGTTTACAGTTCTGCACTTGAGAAAAAAGTTGAGGTAATTGTGCTTAACTTGAATTTTTCCATTATACTTCTGCTCCACGACACCTCAGAGGTAAGCATTGCACTTTTTACCTCAATACTAAAGTCTGACAGCTTTAGTCAGAAGTTGCTTTCCAGATTTTTCCCTCCAAATTTGGTGCTTTTCAATGTTGAATAATCCTTGGTAAGTTGTAATATTCTCCCACTTCTCCAAATATGTACTACTTTTGAAACACTCTTGAATTAGCTGGAAAATGCATCATCTCAAAGCTGATAAGTCGGTTGTTTTTGTAAGACACATGGTTCTCACAGGAAGTTGACGCTATGATGCTTTGCTGTAGATAAATCTCCCCAAGAGTACATAAAATAGTTTAAATGAACATCTACAACAGTAAACAGCGATATTAACCAAAAAACAACACAAACAGCCCATTTTACAGCACAGTGATTACTTTTCTTTCTCATGCTTTGAGGAAGGAATGCTATTAATACATATTTTTACCAAAATAAGATTTTGGATACAGAACTTCTACTTATAGTTGAGTATTTTCACCGTGTGATGGATCTTAATACTGCTTCCATCACTGTCTATCCCCTAGGATGTCTTTATTTCACCATGCTGTGTGCAGTGCTGGTCAGTGCTACAAACACTTTGTAGAAGTTGTTACACAATAGAAGTAAAAAAAAAAAAAATCTGCTCTGTTAGTCGCTTTGTCAGGACTTCATGAGGGGTTCCAGCTGCTGCATCGTACACTCAACAGGGATAAAAGGATCAATTTTTGGACCCGACATCCTGCATCTTTCAGGCTGATATTGTGCAGTCTAAACCCATCATTAAACAGTCGTAAAATTTCGTAACAACTGCTTCTGCAGCGAGATTTTATGATGCTTGCAATCCACGTCAACATGTGTCAAGAATTTTCTAGATTGCGTCACTTAATAATGGCCAGTCACCAGTCAGCCATATTTGACGACTTATTTATTTGCTTAACATCTTACAGGAGCTGTGCATGCATGAATACAGTCCAGATGTAAGTCAGATTCACAATCAGTTCATATCTGCAACACAGGAAAGATGTAAAAGCTAAAGCTGGATTAATTTCACTTAGTCAGCCCATTGTGTTTACACGGTGGTCTTGCTGCACTTCACTATTATTCTGCTGTTGGCTTGTTTGTATTCCTTTAACCTAATCACAATCATCTTGGGTGTAGCTAAGCAAAGGACACAACTTCAGTTTTCACTCAAAATACTGACGGGTAGAAATGTTTTGGTGGGATACTGGCATGCAAGGAGATGAGCTCTGTCATAAAATGGATAATTCACCAAAGAAAAACTAACAGTGCTGCCTCACTGCATCTTCCAAATCCTATGCAAAACGTCAAATTTTCAGTGTGGTAGGTTGCTGCTTGGAGGTTGTTGTTCTTGTTTCTCGTAGTGAAGTGGATTGTGAAAACAATGACACAGATAACAAGTTCAACACACCCGTAATATCTTTTTATTATCTGGCTTTACTAAATCCAACAACCACTGCCCAACTAGCAGTCTTACAAAACCGGTTATCAACTTGGTAAATCAACCAAATTTGGTTTCTGAATCTAGCTATGAGCACTTTTACATGAAAGACGCAGTGTCGTCATCAGATGACCAATCACAAACATGGATTTGTCTAGAGCCACGTATTCTTCACAAGAAGAAAGCAATTTTAATCCTAAATGAATAAGACAAACCAACAGACTTATTAGTACCGCTATATCAAATAGAAGTTGTGATCTGCGTAAAATTTCATCCATGTATAAGCTGCTTAGATGTAGGTTTCTTATTCAAAATTACGCAACAGAAAATTGTATGATGACAATACAGATGTATTCCCTTTATGCTACACACAGAAAAGATAAATTATGTAAAGAATAAATAATGAAGTCATAAAATTTCAATTATTTCAATGGTGATGTGGAGGATGGATCCAGTAATCTCATAGTCACTCCCATAGCAAAGGACAGTTTTCGCTTTGTTCTTTCAGCTGTTGGGCAACGTTTTATGGTTCTGAGAGCAAGTAAAGAGCAAATGTTTTTATATTTGTTATTCACTAGCTTTATGTGAAGCTGCTTTAGTGCTTTAAGTGCTTTATCAGTCTCTGATTTAGGATTATGTTGATACGTAAATACTAACAAAAAACAATGAAATGGCTTTGGAACTGCAGCTCTGCCTTCTTCAGAGATCCTCTCACGATCTGCCCACCGAGTTTTGGATCTTCTGGGAATAGTGACGTCATTTTCCAAGAGAATTGACTGGTCAGTAGGCGATGTTGTAATACGTGTTGATCTCAAACGTAACGTTCTCTGGAGTAGCTAAACCTGAAGTTACCTCGCTAACCTCAAATCCCGCTTTCTCGTACAGACCTCAGGAGTACAAATAAGAGCTTTGCGTCTGAGGCTTATTGTTTGTCTGAAGCAGTGGGAGGATCCTGCTGCATGTAGGTGGAGTTTCATTAGTTTCTTTACTAGTCTCTGCTAGTGTATACACGCCTAGATTTTCTTGTAACCCACCTAAATCCTCCAATTTCCTCTCTGCTGCCTCAGTGTTGATGTCCTCTACCTCAGCTGTGACCTATGTGGAATTTCAAAACATTTACAGTGAGCTAGGAATAAATGAATGGGAGACACTGAGAATACAACAACAAAACAGACCTACAGAACTTCTTCTAGTGATATCTTTCTTTTTTCTGGTGCTGATAGAGATTCTGATTGACACGTTTCCTATGGTCAGACTTCTGTTTGATCAAATGTCTACACACTTCATTGCAATCACATTTTTCCTGTCAGGAGCTCCAAAGCGTTCTGACAACACCAATAATCCCTGTTAATGCCAGAGTTATTTGATATTTTCCACAACTTCTTGGAATTTCACATGTTGAAAAGAAAAGCACAGCGCCAGTAGTGGATAATACAGTTTGACAGCAGGCGCATATTTCAACTTTTGCAATGTCTGATTCTAATAAATGTAAGGCTTCAGTACATTTGCGTGTAGCAGATGAAGAATGAAAAAACATCAATCACAAGTGAGCCGAGATGAAAGTCAGTATCAGTTCAGAGGACTTCACAGAGTGGAAACAACCAAAGAAAGAAGAGAGCTGCAGAACACATGGCCGAATATTGTAAATCTATTAATATTTTAGCAGTACTTTGGACTTAGTAGCCTTTAGGAAATGTCTACAGACAAGCGACCATACAAGAGCTTTACTTAAATACAACACTACATTAGTTTCAGCAGTGTTTGACATGAAGTGTTTATGCATGAAATACGTAGATACGGATCTACATTTGTTGAACAAAGTCCTCGAAATGGACTAAAAAGTCGTAAAAAGCCCTGATTATACTCCCTTACCAATGGACTGATGCAAGCATCGATTGTTGTTATTCTCATAGATATACGGTTATTCTGCCACTTTCTAGTCTGCTTGAAGTTCACATGGAAGATTCCAATTCCACACAGGTTGGCATCTATGTATTTATGTATGTATGTTTTGTGCTATGTGCAGATGTCCGTACTACTTTTATACACAGTACTACTTTATCCTCAGTGGGAGTCCATTGTATTCATGTACAGTAGTTCATATTTATGTACTCTGTGTAAGTACTACTGCCAAGCATGTTGTTATTTGGGGGTCTGTGTAGACTCTCCAGGACTGCATAAGATGTTGAAAGTGACACCTTGCTGACCCTCTTGAACCCTTGTTTTCTCCCAGACTTGGAAAATATTACACCAGCCTTTAGGGGTAACAAAATGTACATTATTCTGACCCCAGTGTACCCCTTGTACTGGCACACTTGTAAAGTAACGCTGGCCTTTGGGGCATAACAACATTTAAACCACGCTAACCAGCCTAGTGGACCTTCATGAACGTCCGGACTTGGAAAATATAACATCAGCCTTTAAGGGTAACAAAATTTATGTCATATTGACCCGTGCACTCCTGGGCTCAGAAATTTTAGCACCTCCATTTCGACACGACAACCCTAGTGGGCATCACATTCTTGCAGATTTGTCAAATAGACGACAAAGTGCTTACACTTGATGGATGTGCAACTAGCTAACATCTTATTGTGATTTATTGTCCTAAATATCACTGGTATGTTTATTTTTCTTTTTACCTAGGGCCTGTGGATGTAAACTAGCATCGTTGCTATAATCCGGCATATTTCCGTCCATTGCTGTATAAATAAGCATTCATTAATGTGCACTGTCCTTACCAAAAAAAGAAAAAAGAAGTAAATAAACACTAAAACTTTTTAAAACTGTGCAAACATTGGATTCAACACATGCTTCACTTGGGGTCTGTTTGCTCCCAGATTTCAAACTAGATCAGCTTGGCATAAGAAAACGTTCTCTTATATTACAAAAATGGTTCACCAAAATGCTCATGTTGGATTAGATGAGAAGATTAGTGGGAGTTTCCAAAGGTGGCAAGTCATGCCGGACCCCCTTAATTTATAAAAAGTAACCTAGACGTCAGTTTAATGCAAAAAAAACTGTTGCTAATGTGACATGCTGTTCCTGAAAATGCAACAGACCACTACCAGAATGCATTGCATGGCTGCTGACACAGAGAATGAATGGAAAGCATGAATATAAAACATCCTGTGGACATGAATTATTGACAGAATAACAATGGTGTCCACATCTGTCCGTGAGAGCATCCACAGAGGAGTAAAATCAAGGTTTAGGAAAACAAATTGAGAAATCTGACATTCAATACCAACTTTGTGATCAGTATTGAGCCGCTGCAAACATTTCTATCCATACCAGCAAACTACTGACTCTCAAACATGAATGGAAACTCAGTGATTTTAGCTTTGCTGAGCCTCTACATATTCACTATCTTTCCTCACAGTCTCCTCTTTGTTTGCAGCTACAGGAATCGAGAGCTTGAGACCTTTATTTCAGGCTCTGACAGTGTCTCTATACCGACTACCTTCACCCTGCCACCTACACCCTGCTGCTGTTGAGTCATGAATAAAAAAACGTAGCATTATTTCCACCCGTAGTGGATGTCAGAGCGGTTCGCTGCCAACTCTGAGGCAGTGCTCGCAGTTAGCAGACATTTCCTCATGTGTTAGACCAAAGTCTGCTGCTGCTTCGACCCCAACTCTCATCTGTTCCAACATGGTTCACGATGCCAAGTAGTCCTGCTGTCTCCTGGACCACTCCCAACATAAACGCACTGCACAGCCGGGAGAAAATGTCCTCCAGTGTTGTTGCATTCGCGCTGTATACGGACCTGATGAGCTTTCAGTTTGCACAAAAGCATCTTAAATGGTTTGGTACAAGTTGTTCCACTTCACACACTCTAACAAGGTACTCAACCTTGTTCCTTCTCTGCTCTCTGCACTGCATTAAGTCTCCTGTTAGCCTCTTACTAATTCATGTTTTATCATATTTTCAAAATTGTTTTTGAGAGTTTTATATAATCAAGCCTCATTTCTACTTCCTTCAACGCGGTTTTGTCATAAGTTTATTCTTGTCTGACTTGAAAAGATATCTCAAACACTTGTTGACAGATTTCAATGGAAAGACAGAAAAATTAAGTTTTTTTTTTTTACACCAGGCTGAATTATTTTAAGGACCACTCAGTGCCAATTTACTGTATTGTTACAGTGTGCTTTTACAAATTAGCATATATCCTGCTTCCTGTTGCTTTCAGTGTCTATTTTGATGCTGACCCAGATCTGAATGCTAATTAGCTTTTCTAAACATCTCTCACCACTGAAGTAACACGTAGAACAATGTGCATGTAGATGATGGATGTACGAGCTCTCTGAATGCTTTCTCCTTATAACAATGCAGTCTGACACTTTGCAAGGTAATAATAATCATTTTAAAACCAGGCGTCTGAATGAGAACTGGCACCAAGAAAAATATAGATGACGTGATAAAACCTAGAATTACCTCCTTTCTTAAGAATCTTATGAGAAAAATACATCTGAGAGCTGAATAACAGACCAAAGACATGTGAGAAGGAATGTTTTTACCGTTTTCTAGATTTCACACTGCTCCTGAGGATAATAACACTATTATATAGACCAGATAGAACACCTGTTTCTGACTGACAGCTGTTAAAATTATAGTACTTCATTTTAATTGATTCAATCACACCTCTCTTCTTCGTATGTAAAAAAATAGATTATATTTTCAGCAGTAGCCATTCAATTCTAAGAACCAATGCAGCATTGAGCAGGATGACTGAATACTGAACATTATTCCAGTGATCGGTATTGTTGTTTTTTAAAAATCGATCCCCGATAAAATATTAATTTGCTTCATGTGCTACTTTGGCATTATCTGCTTGGTCACAAACCAATCAAAACTACAGCATAAATGTCAAAAAGTTCTCTTTTCATTGAATGTAGCTAAAAGATAGATGAGCACAGGCATTTTAACAACATTTTTGCTTTGTAATTTGCATTAATTTTTGATTTTTTTACGGAAAATATACACCGATCAGCCACTACATTAACACCACTGACAGATGAAGTGGATTACATTGATTATCTCATTAAAATGCTATGTTCTCCTGGGAAACCTTGGGTCCAGTCGTCTTGTATAGTCAGATCCATCTCCAAAACACTTTGTCAGTGCTGGACAATGGTCTGACTCATTATCATTCCGCTGTAGTGGGAAAAATGCTCTGGTGTGTTTATATTTCTTTAAGCTGGTTACAGTCATCTCAGGTGCCGCTAAGTCAGGATGTAACGATGGTGTACACACGTGGACAAAATTGTTGGTACCCCTCAGTTAAAGAAGGAAAAACCCACAATTCTCACTGAAATCACTTGAAACTCACAAAAGTAACAATAAATAAAAATTTATTGAAAATTAAATTATCAAAAACAGCCATTACTTTTGAATTGTTGATTAACATAATTATTTTAAAAAACAAACTAATGAAACAGGCCTGGACAAAAATGATGGCACCTCTATAAAAGATTGAAAACTATTTGACCAGAGTGACATGATTAACTCAGGTGTGTCATTTAATTGACATCACAGGTGTTTCCAAACTCATAATCAGTCAGTCTGCCTATTTAAAGGGAGACAAGTAGTCACCCTGCTGTTTGGTGAAAAGGTGTGTACCACACTGAACATGGACAACAGAAAGCGAAGGAGAGAATTGTCCCAGGACATCCGAAAAAAAATTATAGACAAACATCTTAAAGGTAAAGGCTATAAGACCATCTCTAAACAGCTTGAAGTTCCTGTGACAACAGTGGCTCATATTATTCAGAAGTTCAAGACCCACGGGACAGTAGCCAACCTCCCTGGACGTGGCCGCAAGAGGAAAATTGATGACAAATTGAAGAGACGGATCGTTGGAATTGTATCCAAAGAGCCCAGAGCAACCTCCAAAGAAATTAAAGGTGAACTCCAAGGCCAAGGTACATCAGTGTCAGATCGCACCATTCGTCGTTGTTTGAGCCAAAGTGGACTTCATGGGAGACGACCAAGGAGGACACCACTGCTGAAAAAAACTCATAAAAAAGCGAGACTGGAATTTGCAAAAATGCATGTCGACAAGCCACAAAGCTTCTGGGAGAATGTCCTTTGGACAGATGAGACCAAACTGGAGCTTTTTGGTAAGGCACATCAACTCTATGTTCATAGACTCAAAAACCAAGCATACGAAGAAAAGAACACTGTCCCTACGGTGAAACATGGAGGAGGCTCAGTAATGTTTTGGGGCTGCTTTGCTGCATCTGGCACAGGGTGTCTTGAAAGTGTGCAAGGTACGATGAAATCTGAAGACTATCAAGGCATTCTGGAGAGAAATGTGCTGCCTAGTGTCAGAAAGCTTGGTCTCAGTCGCAGGTCATGGGTCTTCCAACAGGACAACCATCCAAAACACACAGCCAAAAACACCCAAGAATGGCTGAGAGAAAAGCGTTGGACTATTCTAAAGTGGCCTTCTATGAGCCCAGATCTGAATCCCATTGAACATATGTGGAAGGAGCTGAAACATGCCATTTGGAGAAGACACCCATCAAACCTGAGACAACTGGAGCTGTTTGCTCATGAGGAGTGGGCCAAAATACCTGTTGACAGCTGCAGAACGCTCATTGACAAATACAGAAATCGTTTAATTGCAGTGATTGCCTCAAAAGGTTGTGCAACAAAATATTAAGTTATGGGTACCATCATTTTTGTCCAGCCCTATTTCATTAGTTTGTTTTTTTAAATAATTATGTTAATCAACAATTGAAAAGTGATGGCTGATTTTGATTATTTAATTTTCAATAAATTTTTATTTATTGTTACTTTTGTGAGTTTCAAGTGATTTCAGTGAGAATTGTGGGTTTTTCCTTCTTTAACTGAGGGGTACCAACAATTTTGTCCACGTGTGTATTTGCAAAATAGTGACAGGGGAGCTTCTTTGGAGGAACAATTGAATGCTGGGAGGCAAAAACTGTCATGAAAACAGTTAATTTGCTTTAAAAAAAAAAACAACAAAAAAACCCAGCATGCCCGCCTTAACACCAGATGTAGGATGCGGCTATATAGCCACCAATCATTCCAGTTGGCTTCGTCCTTCCTTCCTTCCACTATCTGTGTCCTACTGCTATCTTCACTACAGAAAACAACATCAACAACCTCCATGTAGCAACCTACCAAACTGAAAATTTCAAGTTTTGCAGAGCATTTGTCCCTTCCAATGAGGAAGTCCTGCTAGCATTTTGCGGTAAATTATTAGCAGGATTCATCTCCTTGCATGCAAATGTTCCTATGAAACAATTCCGCCATCAGTATTTTGAGGTACACCAAAACCACTTCCTTTGCTTAACTGTGCTCACAACTGTGACAGGTGTAAAAGAAACACAGACGATCCAGGATGTATTTGTTCCTTTATAGCAGAATAGTAATGAGGTGCAGCCAGACAAGTAAGACCACCATGATCCAAATCTTTAGCAAAACTTGCCGTTAAATATCCATAGGTTGGTGCTTGTTGATGTTGTTTCCTGTAACCAAGAGGAAACTGTACAAGCAGATAGTGGAAGGGAAGGTGAAAGTAATAGGAAGTCACAAAACTCACAAGCAGTCCAAAATTGTATATACTATAAGTACAGTACTTAAATAAACATCCACCACTTCGGAAGTTGCAGTTACAAGACATTCAGTGATGAAACCAAATGTAATGGAGGACTTATACCCAAAGCTGAGCCCTGGTGTATCAGACTAATGTGCATTCATGTCACGGAACTAAACATTGTTCCATACCAAGCACAAACCCAATGGCAGCGATAATATGTTGCGCCATATTCAGAAACTGTTGAGAAACATCTACATGAACAAGACAAAGAGTCCAAGGTGTTGACTAGACCTCCCAGCTCTCTGGATTCTGATCCAGACATGCAACCCCAAGTTGTGCCAGAATCAGCTTGATTCATGGTTGCCCCAATTTTCAAACCACTGGACCAAAAGTAAAAGCTGCTAGCGTCCTGGTGCCAGACACCACAGGACACCCCAGTTACAGAGTCTAAATCCAACCCAGTCTCCACAAAATTACGATCCAATACAACCAAGCTGCATTCTAAATTATGATGCGAAGGGAACATGATTTTGTTTTAACATAAACTTAATTTGTGACCTGTGACGGGGTGGAAAAGCAGCCAGTTTGAAAGGGCAACAAAGTTCATGTACGAAAGTTTTGAGGGGAGTGAGAGTTTGATAGACAACAGGCCATCAGTCAGAGATAAGTTTCATTTTCTGTCATTTACTTTCAGTTCTTACTGGCTTTCTGATTTGGTTTAGGCACAAAAACTTGGTTAAGATTGGGATAATGTGACATTTTGTTAGACACTTTTATGTTTGAAGCTGGTTTAAGGTTAGACACCAAAATTACTTAGTTAGGGTTTGGAAAAATGTCACAGTTTGGATTAAAATATGACTCTTTCACTATATGGTTGAAGCTTCACCTCTATTTTCTGGGTTACCATGGTAACAAGACCCAATTCCAACTGAGATAGTTGATTAGAAACACATTTGTAGTACAAACAAACACAATCCAGTAAAAAAAAAATCTGTTTCCTTTAAAACATAACATAGAATACAGTTTAGTCGGATAGAAACAAAATGTTGTGAAGATGGGGTTACTCCAATGGCAGCACAAAGGGAACAACACAATATCGGGCAGGTGGTGTTAATCTTGAGGCTGATTGGTGTTACATCGGTGTCCTTGATTACCATTAATCGGTGTCAGTATTGGCCCTGAACACCACCACATCAGTCACACTCTGTTCAACATAAAAGCGCTGTAGATTCAACCTTCTCCCTCCATGATTCAAATTACGTAACCGGGGCACAAAGCATTCATGGGAAACAACACATGCAGACGCAGATGTGATGCATTCTTTTTCTCTTTATTAAAACAACACGAGGCAGTAAATCCTTAAAGACAATAGGAGGAACACCATTTGGTCTTTTTGCCGTCACGTCCCTGACAGAATAAGTGCAGTGTCTCTCCTGCTCAGTGTCAATCGGCTGCCTGTTTGATTTTAAAGGTCTCTCTGGGACTTCTGTTGTTAAAAGACCCAACTCTGCTTCCAAATCACCGAGGACGGAGATTTAATGTGAAATATAACTTCAGAGCTCCACGCGTGGATGACTCGCATAATTCCTGTCCACAGTTTTATCACTTACTCAGCTGCCATTTTAACTGGTACCACTTAGTCATGAAGCTTTTAACGTTTTTGTTTTTCCTGCCTTCATCTTTCTACATGAGGTGGACAAAATAACAGAAACGCCTCAAAGTAATGAGAAATGTTTCAACAGCGCCCCAAACATTCAAACATGTTTAAAGTCACGGATTCAGTTACTCGAATTCTTTGTTGGGTAGGTTGTAAATATGTAAATTTTTCATTTTACAACTGAGATTTCTGCAGTGGTTCATGTTTAAGTACTGTACTTAAAGTAAGTACAGTTCTGAGCTACTTGTCCTTTTCTGCTACTTTATATTTCTACAATTCAGGGGAATAATACACTTTTCAGTCCACTAAATTTATTACATAATTTTAGTTACCTCGCAGGTATAGTTAAATAATAGAAATTATAATTAGCAAATAAATTATGTCATAATATTATAGATTAAATAAACCGTTATGGGTGCCAACTACCGGGGTATCACACTTCTCAGCCTCCCCGGGAAAGTTTACTCTAGGGTGCTGGAAGGGAGGCTCCGACCGATAGTCGAACCTCGGATTCAGGAGGAGCAATGCGGATTCCGTCCCTGTCGTGGAACAGCGGACCAGCTCTTTACCCTTTCGGAGCTGCTGAGGGGGTCATGGGAGTTTGACCTGCCAGTCTACATGTGTTTTGTGTCCAGTTTGGGGGCCTCAGGATCGCATCTCTGCTTTTTGCAGATGATGTGGTTTTGTTGGCGTCCTCAGACCGTGACCTCCAGTCTGCACTGGAGTGGTTTGCAGCCGAGTGTGAAGCGGCAGGGATGCGGATCAGATCTTCCAAGTCCGAGGCCATGGTTCTCTGCCGGAAACCGGTGGATTGCTCCCTCTGGGTTGGGGGGGGAGTTTTTTCCCCAGTCGAAGGAGTTCAAGTATTTCGGGACCTTGTGCATGAGTGATGGGAAAATGGAGCGAGAGATGGACAGGCGGATTGGTGCGGCGTCAGCAGTAATGCAGGCGTTGTACCGAACCGTCGTGGTTAAGAGGGAGCTGATCATAAAGCGAAGCTCTCGATTTACCAGTCCATCTACGTTCCAACCCTCACCTTTAGGTAGTGACCGAAAGAACAAGATCGCGGATACAAGCGGCCGAAATGAGCTTCCTCCGTAGGGTGGCTGGACTCAGCCTTAGAGATAGGAGGAGCTCAGACATCCGGAGGGAGCACGGAGTAGAGCCGCTGCTCCTTCGCATCGAAAGGAGCCAGTTGAGGTGGTTTGGCCATCTGATTCGGATGCCTCCAGGGAGACTTCCTTTGGAGGTTTTCCAAGCGCGTCCGTCTGGGAGGAGACCCCGGGGTAGACCCAGAACTCGCTGGAGGGATTATATATCTCGTCTGGCCTGGGAACGCCTCGAGATCCCCCAGGAAGAGCTGGAAAACGTTGCTGGGGGGAGGGACGTCTGGAACGACCTGCTTCACCTGCTGCCTCCCCGACCCGGCCCCGGATAAGCAGAAGAAAATGGATGGATGGATGGATGGATGGATGGATGGATGGATGGATGGATTTATTGGTTCCAGAGAAAAAACTCTCAAGCTGCAGTTTAACAGTTTAAAGCTAATATTTTAAAAATTACTTCAGTGTATTAACAACTTACTGTTATTTTACAGATTTTTTTTCTCACTTTGTTAAACAGATAAGATTGAGTAAAACCACAAAAAAATAAGAACTAACATGTTGACCATAAAAAACAGACAAGCTAAAACTGTAAGTAAAGTCCACATCAAAAATCTGTACTTTTTTAAATGATAATTTGTTTTATTACATTATTTAATGCAAATATTACACTTTTTAAATGTATTTATATCATTAAAAATATCAATTTACAAATACTTGCAATTATGTTTAATAAAAAATGTGTATTTTAAGGATTAAAAATGGCAAATATTTTTTCAACTGTTATTTTACAGTTTTTTTCTGTTTTTCCTCTGATGTTAATGTTGAGATCAAAATCTGTATGTATTTATTTATTTGTACATTTTAATTTATAAATAATAATTTCTTGTTTCATGATTTCTGACTGTAAAATAAGACAGTTTTACTGTATTTAAATCTGAAAAAATAACCAGATATGTGCTGTAATTTTTACAGTTTTTGCAGTTTGAACATTACAGTTTTTAATCAGTTTTTTTCTGGCATTATTGCTGCAAGATTTTCTGAGTTCTTCTACTATTTTTTTAAATTTTCATTATTATTTTTTTTACATTTCACAGCAGATAAACTGTCGAAAGTAGTTAAATCACCTTTACAAGCACCAACATGAAATTAATAAACACACTAATGCATCAATAAATGTAATCCCGTAATACACATTATTCAGAAGTATGCCATTTAGCTTTATAGTTTTTGATACTAATACCCTACTTTTACTTCAGTATATATTTAAGTGCATGACGTGTATATATCTACACTGAGGTATCTGTACTTTTACTTATGTACAAGATCCGAGTGCTTCTTCCACCTCTAACATCTACATTGTTGGATTATAAACAGAATGTAGCGCACCGCTGTTCTGCTCACTGCAGTAACTAGAGTTTACATCCAGACAGTGGATAAATATCCACACAGCAAACAGGGAGACATTTCCAATATGGTCTCGAGTAAATAAAAGTGTAGGTAACGAGCGAAATAATTCTGCCTCATGCTGCCATTTAACTCTCACTGGAGAGAATAACTTGACTGCTGTTATTACCGCTACTGCTCCAAGTTTCCATCTTGTCCTTTATTTTCTATTCTAGTCGTCTCAGTGCACCTCAGAGTAAATGATCATTTACTTGTTCCCCCTGCAGCTTCCTTCTTTTTATTTAGCGGAGGGTGTAAGTGTGTTGAAAAAAGATAAGAAAAGCCAAAAGAAGGATGATTAAGTTTCAAGTAAATGACACTTGATTACAGAGAAGCCTTGGGACAATGTGATTTATATCGGAAACTCGTGAAGCATCGACTCTCTTTAGGCACATTTTCCAACCTGTTTTTGGAAAATTAGAACTGAAGACTCAATAAACTCGAGTGATTTAGCTTCTTAATTACACTGTGTCTGTTGGGTTTGGTTTGTAAATTGGGACATTTCACTGTTTTGGATGCTTCAAAGATAATCACAGACAATTGCACAAACAGAAAGTCAGCCAATTACTGCACTCGAGATGTTTTTGTCGCGCGGATTATGCAGGATTTTCCAACATGTGTCATGTTTGTCTTGTAGCCGAATTTTTTTGAGAGCAGATTAGCCTCCAGCTCCTTGTTTGTTCATCTTCTAATCTGTCTGAGGGACTTTTATCTCTCCGTTGTCTGTCGCTTTTGTGGCTTTTGTGTGCTTTGCACAGAGAAACTGTGAATGTGTGAAAGCAACAAGCAGTTCATCTAACTAACTACGGCTGACTGCGTTTTCACAGGAAACAGGATTTGTGTAATTACACCGAGGCTACCTGAGCCTTGCTGTGAGGAGATGCTCGTCTCATCTCACACTGGGAGCTACAAATCACTGGCATATGTGCTCAGAAAGCAGCATGATGTGGTCTTCCACTCAGAGAGCTGAAATTTTTCCCTCTTGTGTGCCATTAACAGACCAAAAAGCATCGAGGCGAGAGTGTCACCGGCCGGCGTGATGGGATGGACTCACAATGTTCAGGCTCTTTGTGCAGGATGTGGAGACCTTTTCTTAAAAGGGTCGGCTCATCCAAATCACAAAAATAGCTGCTGCTAGCCAGATAATACTTGCTAGTTTAAAAAAAATAAAACAACGCTGATTATGAGCAATCAGAGCTATATTTGTGAAAAAAAGAATGAAAATCTTGGTGCCAAAGTTTAGAATCATACAAACTCCAACACATTGAAACGTCATCGGGTTGATTCATCTACGAACACGGAGCTACAAGGAAATTAGTCCAACATTTCTGTCACTTCAGTGACTCGACTTCCTCGGTTTCCTCTCAGATAAAGTTCACAGGTAAGTCAGAGTGAAAAGTGAGATATCTACCCAATTTATTACGTCCTGATCAGAGTTTCACTTTAATTTTCCACAAAATCTGCAGTAGTAGTTGAAAAAGATGGTTTTCGCTGGTCCTAATAAGACTTAAAGAGCACCTAAATCAGTTGCCTATTTAAAAAAGCACATTAGAAGGTATTAAAAAGTCTAATTTCCATTGACAAAAGACTTAAATAATTTCTCCTGCTTGCTCTAGGCTGTAATAAAATGATGTGTGGTCGATTAGAGGATATTGGGAGATGCTGAACACCTATAAACTAAAACTGACTTTGTAACATTTCGGCTCTTTTTTGCTTTTTTGTCGATATTACTGTGAGCTGAAGTGTTGAGGAAGCTCACAGTGTAAAAACGGACAAACACCGACATCCTAAATGAATAAAAATAAATAAATCACGTTAAACTAGTTAATCCGGGACGTCCGTTTTCTGCTGCTCGGGCAGGTTCTACTGGGATTAATTGAGTTAATTATACCATCAGGAATTATTATATTGGCATACTGCTGGGAAGCACCGACAGAAATGTGATGTGATAATAAAAAGGATTCTGGGTCACGACGTCCCTGTTGGTTTCCCGTCATATTTTCATCCTGGCAACAGGTTTGCATTGTGAGTTATTAATTAAAAAGGCCTTTAGAAGCCCTAATGTCAATTAAACTTGATTAACCCTTCAGAAACATCCGTTTTAGACACTAGTTAGAGAAAATAAGCTGATTTAAAGTCTCTGTTGTTACTCCAGGAGGGTAAAAACCATCAATAAGCACACATTCCTGTATATATTTCATTTCTGAACGAATATTTAGCTGATATCATAGTTTATAGATGCAAAATTGGCTCTAAAAGAAGCTCTCCAATGAAAGGCAACACTAACAGTTGTTCAAAACTGTAGTAATTCTACCTGGTTTCTTCCCACATCTGTATTTTCAAGCTATTAAAACGAGGAATTTGGGGAATTAGAGGTGGTGGTGGGAGCGTGCAATAACTTGGTCAACTGTCAGAGTGGCTTCACATTAAGAGCCTCGGCTTTCCTTCCTCACCTCGGCTCAGTTTTTCGCCGTTTGAACGCCCCCCGGCCTGCAATCAGGTGACTAAAACAAGAGCTGATAGCCTGGAGGATATCTGCAGGGATAAAAGTGAGCCGAGCGACGGGACAAGCCCTGACAAAACCATTAGCTTTCCTGACCTCCAGCTCGCTGTGGCAGCTCCATAATTCATGTGGGAAGGAGGGAGCTGGAGGGGGTTTGGCCTCCTGCACCTTTCACCTCTTTTTCCCCCCTTTAATTACCTTCACGCTGCATTTATTCCACTATTTGTTGACACTGTTACTGTAACAACAGATTAAGATGTTTTAAAAGTCGGGTTCGTGTCGCCTTGCCAGAAACCATAATGCTCCAAGATTTAATGGCTGGAAGCAGATTCTCGCTCTGAGATGTTGAGCAGCTTCCAGAAATGATTCCCTCCAAATGTTCCCAGGAGTCTATAGGAGATAAATATTTAGCAACGCACCGTGCAATATGTAGCTGAATATCAGGGTCAGTTCTGCGTTTATGAAGACTGAATCTAAAGATCAGATCCTTTTAAATGTGAGAAAAACGTCAGATTGGCACAACAAACAAACAATGATTAGAAGCACATTGGTTCATTGGGAAATATTCTACTTTTTTTCTTTGTCTTTCACCTGATGGTTGAAGTTACTGGTCACTTAGCAGATTTAGTCAAATTACCACCGTATAAAAAAGTTTTACGGTCACTTAGAAATGTCCTGATTTTTGAAAGAAGAACAGTTTTTTCAATGAGGATAACATTAAATTCTTCTTAAATCCAGTCTAGACACTGTTAATGTGGTAAATGACTATTCTATCTGGAAACGGCTGATTTTTAATGGAATATCTCCATAGGGGTACAGAGGAACATTTCCAGCAACCATCACTCCTGTGTTCTAATGCTACATTGTGTTAGCTAATGGTGTTGAAAGGCTCATTGATGATTAGAAAACTCTTGTGCAGTTGTGTTAGCACATGGATTAAAGTGTGAGTTTTCATGGAAAACATGAAATTGTCTGGGTGACCCGAAACCTTTAAAAAGTAGTGAACATTCAAAAAGTATCTCTAATCATCAATCTAAAGGATATTTTCTCCAAACTGAAGGAATAATCTCACAAATTATCTCTACAAAGATATTAGTATAAGTATTTCTGCCATGGTTAAAGGAATTCCTGCAGTGAAAATCAAGTTTTTTACCTTCTTGATGATGTTTTTATCTACTAGAAGACATAACATAAGCAAAATAAGCAGTGACCGAGCATTTCCACCATTAACAACAGTGTCAAAATACAGATTCAGATTTCCAATAACAAACTTTCTGTGTGATTATTCTGCTTCAGAATCAATTTCTGGTTTTAATGTCTACAACTGACTTACTCAAGTATTGCAATGTCCCATTTTGTACTGTAGAATACAGTGTTTGAGTGGATTTGTCGGTGAGCTGGTGTGCTTGAATTGCAATGAACAGTGGAGGAGCAGGTGGAAAAAAAGGTGCTAACTTCATAGATCTGCATTTTCCACTGGAAGCAACAGTGCAAGGCTACATCTAAGCCATTTTAGAACTAAAATTCTGCATTTTTGGGGGAAAAAAATCTAAACTTTGTTTCACTGAGATTATCTTTCAGGGTTAAATTAACCAAACATGGACTTTAAGCTTTGATGAAGCTCCACAAACTAGTACAGATTAAACAAACAAGTTAAATAATGAGGTTCAGCTGCATTTTGAACTGTTTCTCACGGTTTTCTTTATGCTAAGCTATGGGTTATGCTAATGACATCATAATCCCAGCTAAGTACACAGACAAAAGACTAATATTAACCTTTTCATGTAACTCTAGAAAAGAAAACATATACGCTTAAATTAACTGTTACTATTTTTTAAATACATTATCAGTAATAAAATAATTACTCAAAGTGATGTGATTTGCTCAAACTTGTTCCTACTTTGTCTCCCAAACACTTGTGAGTGATGATTTCTGATAAAGCCACTGCTCAGACCAGAGCACATTGCAGTTTAAAAAACAGTTAACAAAAGAAGTGCATTATTTTTGCCACATGTCTACAAATTATATGCGACACCCGTCTAACAGAGCTGAAGCCACACATTCAGTCACACAATGATTAAGTCTGCCTCACAATACTTCCAGTTAATTAAAAACAGAGCAAACAGCCTCTTCCTGCTGCGTGATTTACGCTTCATCCACATAAAAAATGTTTTATTATCATTTTTGATTCAACCAAATGAGCGTTTCGCAACTAGATAGAAACATTTAAAGTTGGGAAATCTCTTCTTCGCTCCTCACTGAAGCCTTGAAGTTTCCACTGAGGGGGGAAACTATGATTCTGTGTATTTTTGTGTTTTAAGGCAATTTCTCCAAAACGTGTCCTCCACACGCTGCAGGGTCTCTGTTAGAAATTAAACACAGTTCTGGGGATTTGAGCAAAAAAAAAAAAACACTTGGCTGCAGAGTTTGAGTTTCTAAAGGCTGACCAGGTTGCATAAATTTGACATCACCACCAGTTGTTTTTTTGTTTTTTTTTAATCACAACGTGTCTAAGGGCCTGTTTTTGGCTGCCAGGGCTCCACATTTGATCACAACCTCTGCCTGTGCCTGTCTTTAAAAACGCAGGTGGTGGTCCTCCACAGGAAATAAACCAGCAGCAGACTGCCCACAGCCTAAACATTCCTGCGTAACAACCCCGGAATAAGCAGGCTGCTTCCCCTGCACCTATTCCACTCCACCTCTGTGATCTCGTTCTGTAACATCTCCAAAAGAAAATGTAAAAATTCAACTTTTTTAGGGGGTGAAAAACCTCAAATCAAAGCTGCTAATTACAATGATGATACCGTCTTTTAGGTCATTTAAAATCTACACTTCTTCCATATGTTTGTGCGTAAATTGTTCCTTTTACGCATCATCCAGTTAGTGGAAATTTCCTCACTCCTGCATCCACTGACATTATCTTTATAGTAGCCAGCTGGTGATCTGCTTTATTTCCAGATAAGATCACAGGCTTCAAAGAAACAAACAGCGCTCATGCAAGAAACTGAGCAAGAACATGTTTCTGAATTGGGATGTTTTGGAGATAATTTTGGCGTAATTGTGCCAAATCTCCGGTTCTAATCCCCCAAATCTCCCCAAACTTTAAACCCCACTTACTTCTCCCACGCTCCTTCATGAAGTTAATGAGGTCCTTGTGGTACTTGTAGTCGTCCTCGTACGGCTGGGCCTCCACCGTGATGTTCTCCTCCTTCAGGTTCAGGAAAATCCCCTCGGAGAGAAAGTAGTGCGGCCGGTCGTCCTGCCGCAGGTCGTGGAAGATCACCACGGCTCGGGACGTCCAGTTGAAGTGCGCGTGCAGGACGTTGGCGAAGTCCCCGAGCTTGGTGGTGGAAGGCCCGCTGCGCACGATGGTCCGGTACTCGTCCCGCTTGTCGAAGCCGTACGCGGGTCCGCCGGCCGTGATCAGCGGGAGCTTCCAGTGGGACGCGAAACGCCCCACGGAGGCGAGCGGGTACACGCACCCGGGTCCGAAGAAAGCGTCCGGGCGGATGTAGAGCTTCGCGTCCACGGCCACCACCTGAGCCCGGCTCTCTGCGCAGGAGCCCGCCGCGGGGTCCTCGGTGCTGTAGTTGAGGATGTTGATGGAGCGGCCGAGCAGCAGCTTGTGTTTGCTGTGCAGGTCTTCGTGCGCCATGAGGATGGCCGGGAAGACGCGCGGCAGAGCCCACGGGTACTTGAGGTGGTTGTCCGGGAGCATCACGGCCACGGTGATGTTACCTCTGCAGCCCGGCGGGAGGCAACAGGACAGAGCCGCGAGCAGGCAGCATCCCAGCGCGCCTCTGCATCCCATTTCTCGGTCGTGGCCACGGAGGGAGAGCGCACCGTTTGGAGAGGAGACACGGCCGGCTGTGGCGCCCTGATCTACACCATAAGTCTCCTCCGCTCTCTGCCTCCTTCTCTGCTCGTTTCTCTCTCAAAAGTGGCACAGAGTCGGTAGAGGCATCATCCTGAGGCGCCGGTCCGGTTGTGCCATGCGTCCGCGCTGCGTAAAATCCACCTTAAAGGAACTTCTCGTACTTCCCAAAGCGAGTTTTCCGGCGTGGCGCGGTCCTCACGGTGCCGGGCTGTAAGAGAGTGATAACATCCATCCAGATGACTGCAAGTTAAATGAGAGCAGCCCTCTGCTCGGCCCCCACACGTCACACACTGCAAGAAGAGCGAAGCTGACGCCGTCAATAAATCACCACCAGCCCTCCTCCGGTGAATCACTACAACCTGATTTGATTGCGCTGCAGAAGTTGAGCTGTAAATGTGAATTTATTTTAGTTTTCAGTGTTATTGTGCGTCTTTACGAACCAGAGCAGACCTGAAGTGACATTAGTGTCTTTAAAATAACCTGAAGCTGATTTAACCGCAGCAGAAACAAGAGGAAGGTTCCTGGAGATGGAGGCTGATGGTGCGCAATGAAAGATCAGACTGGAGCAAATTTACACACAACTCATTTACATGTTAAATATTTGACACTTTTTGCAGCGTGTTGGTGAAAACTCCTCTAATAAACCTGGAGGTGAGTCGCCCCCTGTCTGTCACCTCACAGGTTACAGTAAAACCCTGCTGTAGTAAAGAAGCAGCTTTTAATGGATTTAATGTCGTTTTTTAATAGAAAATGTCACTGTGTCTTAACATTTTTGAGTTTTGTAGTAGAGAATCTAGTAAACATTTATACATTTCTACATCTGACATCTTGTTGAGTCTGGGTCCTTTTTGAACTTTTATTACACTCTAAAATGCATAAATGTTAGTTTTGTCCTGGTTTTTGGGCCTGTAAAGTAACAATTTTTTCTGTGATTTTACTCGATATTTTGTTTAATTCGGCAAAAAATAAGAACATCTGTAAAAACAAACAAACTTCGCTATTTTCTCAGTCCTTATTTACATATTTAGTCTTTCAAATAATGGCAAATTTAAATGTAGAAATAGTGTGATTTTATGGTCAAACATTGTTTTAACAAGTAGATTAATACCTTTTCTATGAGTTTTACTAGATATTGTCTGCTAGAAAAAGGCGTGATTTACCGTTTTTTCAAGCTTCAATGTACATAATATTCCACTCAAATAATAGTAAATATCAGTAAAATTGTGTTTTGTTTATTTTTTGCTGATTAAAACAGGGTAGAAAATTGTGTAAATTTATAGTCAGACATTATAAAACAAAAATTATTTAAAAAGTTGTAAAAAATTTGATGCGGACATTATTTGCAATTTTGGCCTGTTTTTTTGTTTGTTTGTTTTCTTTTTTTTTTTTTACAATTAACGTGTAAATTAATATGTTTTTCTGTGATTTCAGTAAATATTACGTGTAATTTACAAAAAATAAGTTACTATTATTTAGAATTTTTAAAATTATATTTACTATTTTTAGTCCTTAATATACTATTTTTTTCTTTCAATATTTTTTGTGGATGATTTAAATGCACAAAGAATACAACAATTTTATTGCCAAACACTGCAAAAGAAAAAAATACTCACTTTAATTTTACTTTTTATTACCCATTATGATTTGTTATTATCTATTTTACGTTCCTTTTTTTTTCTTTTCTTTTCTCTCTCTTTTTTTTTTACAATCAACATGTGATTTAACACATTTTCTATGATTTTTACTGGATATTATTTGGAATTGAACAAAACAGGAAACACTGATAGTTTAAAAACAGTTAAATAAAGTAATGATAGGATATAATATCATGGCTGTCATATTGAAATCATTTTCAAATAGCTTTATACAACAACAGCATAATACAATTCCTGCATTTATGTTATGACTTTTATTATTTTTTACATGCTGTACGATAAAATAAGATGTTCTTTTCTTAAATAAATGCATTTTGAGTGTGAACATTTTCACCTTTTTCACCTTTTCGTGCCTTTAAACCCTCCAGTCGTCCACTCTGAAGCTGCTCCGTTTATCAGACGCATCATGAGGTCAAAGCTCTGAGTTCACATCAGAAAGCTGCTGATGATAAATTTAGACGTTCTGTTAGACAGAGCTGCTGGTTACTACTTCATCCTACAGCCATCAGAGGTCAGTGGACTCTTATTTCTCTGGATTGTGTGAATGAACTTCATGTTTCTTCAGCTGCAGATCTCAAACATGCAGCCAATTAAAACATCGCCTTCCTGCTGCAGCGCATCTTCTATTTTCTGTCCAGCTGCGTTCACCTCCGCCCACGCCTCTGCACCTCGGATTAGACGGCGGTGATTCAAGGTTCTTCTGCTCAAAAGTCAGAGTCAAGTGCTCCGAGGAAGCTTCCACCTCGGAGCTCGTTCGGTTCGGCGGTGAGTCATTCTGCTGTCATCCAAACCGGAATAAGTACACAGATAGAACACACTCATGGAAAAGAAACAAAAAAGCTGGGATCAAATGCAAACATTACAAACAGCCACTTATTTATAGCAAAGAAAAGAGGATCAAATTCACACATTTAGGCAGAATTCAGCAACAATGAATCACAGCAGGCGTCCACAGATGTATGTAGGAATATTAAACTACATGAATCTGCCACTTATAGTAGAATAAAATCAGAATAAAATCTGAATAAAGCATCACTCACCACTCTGAAGTGCAGCACTGCCCTCTGGTGGCTACAGGAAGCTTCTTCTCTGCTGGTTTAGTTCCTCATTTACAGGCACCAAAAAATTTATTGTTTCCTTGTCTGAAAAAAATCCAAAAAAATTCAGCAAAAAAATGAAAAAATTCTGAAAATTTGCAAAACCTTCAGGAAGAAAATTCCAATAGTTCCTTAAAAGTTTCCTTCAAAAAAATATTTTAAAAAATCCCCTAAATATGGCAAGAAAATTTTTGTAAATATTTTCAAAAAAAAATGAATAAAAAATCTTCCAAAAAAAATCCTAAAAACATCTAAAGTGATTACATACATATCAGTAAAACTTCTAATGTTTTCTTAAGAATATTCACAAAAAAAATCAACCAAAATCCAGCGAATTTCGCTGGATTTTGGTTGATTTTTTTGTGAATATTCTTAAGAAACCTTTTTAACATTTCTTTTTTCCACCAAAAAATGTTCAAGATTTCCTGAAAATGTTGAAAATGTGGACATCAGAAGTCTCACTGTGAAAATACATTTATTTTTCCACATTTGATCCACAGGATGACATGAGGGTTAACAGGATTTTAGTTTTCACTTACTCACAGATTGTACCTCTAAATGTAAAAACTTAGATAAGTGAAATAAAATTACAGATTTTTTTAAATAGTCCAAAATGTACAAGTGTAAGAAGAATACTTTGTCCTAGAACTTGGGTCAGTCGATCACAAGTTACTGAATTTTTAGAAAAAACAGAAACCATTTAAAATATCTAAAGTTTCTGATAAAAAAAAATCAGGCAAATCAGAGATGGTTGAGCAGAAGAAACCTGATGATTTAAGATAAAATAACCCAATATACATTTTATATCTAATATTTCTTGAGCAACTATTAGTAAGTTTGATATGCGAGAAATATTTGATCAGTGGCAGACTTTGTCATACAAACAATTACTGCTGTATATACAGATGTCAATAAAGAATGTAAATAACACTATTAAATGGTTATTCCTATTAAAAAAAATTAAAAATATTGACATCTAAACTACAAAAAACAAGCTTAATTTCATGCAGGAACCGACATTTGAGTGCATTAAAATACAAGAAATTCTAAAATAATGGCAACAAAACAGCAAATTTAAGATAATGAGTGATGTGAGCAATAGAAAAACAATCTGAGTACAAATTAAACTGCTATTAATGTACTTTATTTGCATTTAATATGAGTTTCGGATACAAACACAATACTAGCCATGACTTTTCTCTGTCCAGATCCACTTACCTCAAACAAAATAAGACTCAGACTCATTAAACTGCCACTTTTCTTTGCCATAACAGACCTTAAAAGGGTTTTAATAAAATACCGATAAAGTTTTTTTTTTAAAGAACTCCCAGACTCTTATAGTCATGATTGGATTGTTTTATTTATTCTGGTCAATAAGAGCTTATTTATTCAGAGACGACGTACGAACCACGTCAGACAGCAGCCGCACATTTACCAAATCTACATTCCTTAATCACATCAGTGAAGACAGGACTGATCCCAAAGACACGTTTTCTGTTCGAAAATAGACAATAATAGACATTTACATTCCCTGTATGAGCCCTTAGACTAACAGATACAGGACTGGCTTTAAAATAATCAGTGATAAACAGTCTGCAAACAGCTGGAAAAAGGCCTAAAGTAAATGTTTGAATTAGCTTTACTTCCCTTAGTGCCCTTTGTTAGCTTAACTGAGTCTCTGTTGGTCCACATCAGGTCTTCGTTCTTTATTCCTTCAACCAGGTGAGCAGCTGAGGTGTGTAGTAGGTGATGATGATGTCAGCGCCTACATCAGAGAAAAACTGTCAGCATCCAGTCTGATTTAATGTAAAGCTAAACTTACACTGATAAATACTGAAATAAGCCGTTTCCACACATCCATTTGTCCATTTTTGACAAATTCAGAGTCATTTTGGGCACATTTTCACACATTCTGGACATATTTTTCTCATTTTGGACAAGTTTCATGTCATGTTAATCATTTTTGACTCATTTTAAAAAAAGTTTCATGTCAATTTGGACAAATTGTGGACAAAGTTTTCTCATTTTAAACAAATTTGAAGCCATTTTGGACAAATTTACAGACAGTTTTGACGATCCAACGAGCATAAAAGCGCTGTTATCTGCACTATGTGACTTTGAGCTCAACCTTCTGTTCACATTATTGTACCAGGAGGAAGTTTTACCATTTATTGACTCTGTTTACAGGTGTGTCTGAGCTTTAACTCTCTTTCCTACCTGCCCTGCGGAAGGCCGTCATGGCCTCCATCACGGCGGCCTTCAGGTCGAAGGCTCCGGCCTGAGCTCCGTGCCACATCATCGCAAACTCCCCCGACACGTTGTAGACCGCCAGCGGGTGAGACGGGAACTGAAGGGAGGAAAGTATTAGCACAAGACTGTTTATGATCTGTGCTCTGCTGGGCTTTGACAATCCTTCACTGCCGCTTCATTTCGGTTAAACTCATCGTACCTTGTCTTTGACTTCCCTCACGATGTCCAGATAAGGCAGACCTGGTTTCACCATCAGCATGTCGGCTCCTTCTCTCACATCTCGTTCCTGCAGATCAACAGTAAACCCTCCCTCAGCTGCTCCACATAAACACCACTCATGTATTTCACGTATTTAACGCCTTACCACGGCCCGGACTGCCAGACCTCTGGCTCCAGGAGGCAGCTGGTAGCAGCGTCTGTCCCCGAAGGCGGGTTTGGACTGAGCAGCGTCTCTGTACACAGACAGCAGGAAGTTTTTATAGTTTATTTACTCCTCTAAAGCTGATCCACTGGTTCCTGAGAGCTGACTCACCTGAAGGGTCCGTAGTAACACGAGGCAAACTTTGCACTGTAGCTCAGCACTGAAACCTGCAGACACACAAAAACAATTACTTTACATGTCAAAGCCAGCAGTAAAATGATCTTAATAATCTAAGACCTTATTCATCTGTTACATTTACACTGATCTGGATGAGAGTTAGTCATTTTTTGCACGTTTTTGTCATTTTGGACTGGTTTCGAGTCACACAGAACAGTTTTAAGTCATTTTGTTTTTGTTATGTTGGGCAACCTTCAAGTCACGCTGGACCATTTTAAGTCATTTTGGACAACTTTATAGACATTTTTTGACAAACTATGCCATTCTCTTGCATGTTTTAGTCATGTTAGACTAGTTTCATGTCATGTTAGATATTGTAGTTTCTTTGTAGACAAGTTTCAAGTCAGTTTAAAAAGGGTTTTGTCATTTTACACAAATGTGCAGACAGTTTTGATAAAGTCTCGTTCATTTTTGGACATACTGAGTCAATGTGGACAAGTTTTTGTCATGCTGGACAATTTTCACATACTGTTGGACTGTTTTTATTAATTTTGGACATGTTTATAGAGATTTTAAACAAATTTTAACTCCTTTTAGACAGAATTTCAGCCATTGTAGATATGTTTTTGTTATTACGGATAAATTTACAGATATTTACAGCAAAAAAAAGGCATTCTGGACAGTTGCTAGTCATTTTAGACAAATTTCAAGGACATATTTAAATTTTCTTTTTGGAGTTTTTGTCAGGCTGGAGTCTTTCTTGGCAAATTAAGTTATTGTGGATATGCTTATTTCATTTTAGAACCACTCAAAGTCATCCTGGATGGTTTCAAGTCACTTTGAAGTCACGCTGGACAGAATTTTGTGACTTTTCTTGGCAAACTTTGAGCTATTTTGGACAAATGTGGTCATTGTGGATGAGTTTTTAGTCATATTGGATGAATTTTAAAAACATAATGGACACGTTTTTGTCATGTTGGACAGTTTTGAGTCACAAGAAATGACAGCTGGGGACAACTGTAGCTGACTGCAGTAGACTTACCTTGTTTCCAAGCCCGTTGGATATCAGTGCTTGTTTGATGGCTCTGACTCGTCCGTCCATCATGTCAGAGGGAGCGATGATGTGACAACCTGGATGACAACACGTGACCAAGACAAGTGTAAATTTACCTTCAGTAAAATTCCACTTCATCATATGAGGAATTCCTGGTATTCACACTAAATGTCGAGCAGCTTCTCTGTCAGCTGACACCAGGAAAAGAAACATCATTCTAAGAGGATTATCAGGAAAGAAATAAGACTGACTCAGCGAAGAGAAGGAAAAGCAGAGATTCCGGTTTGTTACGCCCTAAAAACAGAAACAATCCTGGCTAAAAGAGAAGATTCACCCGCTTGAGCGTAAGCCAGAGCGACTTCAGCCAGACGCAGACAGCTGGCGTCATTGTTCAGAGTCCCGTCGTCATTCAGGATGCCTGAAGAAAAGGAAAAAAGAAGCAGAAAAAAAGTGTGAAAACCTGAGCATGTGTGGGACATTGTTGCACTGCTAAAGCAAATGTAAAGAGGAGAAACTGACCACAGTGTCCGTGTGAAGTGTACGGACACAAGCAGACGTCACAGGCCACCAGCAGCTCCGGATACAAAGATCTGATCTTCTGAACAGCCAGGACGGCCGGGGTGTCGTCTGAGTCGGCCCCCGATCCTCTGTCGTCCTGAGCAGAAAACACAACAGATCAGTGTGTCTGGATGTGAAAGAACAGGTTTAGTGATGCTCAGGATGTGTCACTGCTAATCTGCGGGTGCTAATGTCAACAGGAGAGCTTAAAGTCTGGAAACTGGCTTCAGGAAGTCGCCCCATTCAGCAAACATCCAAACAAATTGGTTTTGGACAAACTGCACCACTGTAGACAAGTTTTTAAGACATTTTGGACACATTTCAAGTCAGACAGGACAGTTTAATGTAATCCTGAAAATGTCTGTAGTCAGTTTAGACTAACTGAGGGGATTGAGGACTTTTTTTTTTTTGTCATTTTGGACTTATTTTAGACAGGTTACAGGTAATTTTGGACAAATCTTGAGTCACATTGGAGAGGTCTGACTGATTTTTTTTTTTCCAGGTTGGACAAATTGACATGCATTTTTGACAAATTTGGAGTAATTTGGGCCAAATTGGGTCATTTTGGAGTCACGTTAAACATTTTTAAGTAATTTTATTCATATTTCAGGGAGAGTTTTGAGTCATATTTACATCTTTTTTTTGCCAGGTTAGACACACTGATTTACATTTTTGACAAATTTTGAGTCATTCTGGACAAAGAGAGCAGATTGTGGACAGTTTTTGAGTCATTCTGGAAAAGTTTCAAATCATGCTCAACATTTTGAGTCACGCTGGGCTCCTTTTTGTCATGTTTGACAGTTTTTACTTCTGGTAAAGTTTCATGATATTTTGGGGAAATTTCAAGTCCTGGTGGACACAGTTTTTAAATCATTGTGGACAGGTTTTTGTCATGTTGGGACAGTTTTAAGTCATTGTGGTAAAGTTATTTTGGACAGTTTGGCATCATTCTGGACAGGTTTCAGGCCCTTGAGGATGAATTCTGAGTCATTGTGGACAAGTTTCAAGTCATTTTTGACAAATTCTGAGTTAATGGAAGACAAGATTTTGTCATTTTGGACAAATTTCAAGAAACGCTGAACAGTTTTAGGTCATTTTGGTCTGGGTTTACCATGCTGTTCAAAGTTACAGACATTTCTGATAAATTCTGAGTCATTTTGGTGAAACTAAGAGCGCTGTGGAGACGTTTTTGCCATCTGGACAAGTTTCAAGTTATGTTGGACACATTTTAAATCATTGTGGACAAGCTGTGAGAAAGTTTGGACAAATTACGATGGGAGGTTTGAGTTTCTGGACAAGGTTTTGTCGTGTTGGATTTTTTTTGGAACAAATTCTGAGACACTTTTAAACAAATTTAGCAAAACTTAAGACACACTCTTTTTTAGTTCTACTTACCTTTGCTATTTTTGCTGGGACGCCAAAAATCAGGACACATTTCAAGCCATTCTCCACCAGCGGTTTCAACATTTCCTCCAACTTGTTCACCCCATATCTATAGAGAGAAAACATGTAATAAAGATGTAACATCACAACACAAAATGGTGACAAAACGACAAAAAAGGAAGATACCTTTAGAACAACAGTCTGGTTAAACAGACAGGAAAAATAAGACCACAGAAGCAAAAGTGTAGAGGGTAAAAGAGAATAAAACAGACAAAAAATACAGATAACTGCTTATTAATAACTGTCATACTTAAATAATGAAATACTGATAACATCGTTTTTGACAGATTCTGAGTCTACAGTAGACCATTTGTTGTCTCTGTGGTCAGATTTCAGGGCAGTTTAGGTCAATTTAGCGTCATTCTAGACATGTTTTAGTCATTTTGGGACAAATTTCAAGTCATGATGGAGAGTTTAGAGTTATTCTGGACAAGCTTACAGTCATTTTAGACAAATTTAAAGTCACTCGGACAGAGCCAGTTCATTTTTGACAGCTTTTGGTCATACTGGGCAAATTTACAGACATTTTTGACAAATATTGAGTCATTTGGGGAAAATTAAGAACACTGTAGACAACATTTTGTCATCTGGACAAGTTTCAAGTCATGTTGGACACATTTTAAGTCATTGAGGTCAAATTCTGAAGTTTTCTGGACAGGCTTCTTGGCATTTCTGATTAATTTTGTTTCATTGTGGACGTGTCTTTCCATGAGTTTAAAATCATGTTGGACATTTTTGACTCATTTTGGGTTAGCTTCAAGTAATTTAGGACACATTTCAAGTCACATGGGAGAGTTTGGAGCTATTTTGGACAGTTTTAAGTCATTCTGGACACATTTTGAGTAATCTGGACAAGTTCCGTGTCATTTTCTGAGTTACAAGTAATTTAGGACATATCTGAAGTCACATTGGTGAGTTGAGGGTCATTTTTGCCAGGTTTTTCTCATGTTGGACAAATTTTCTGACAAATTCTGAATGATTTTTTTTTTTTTTTTACAATTTAGGACATTGTAGACACATTTTGTGTCTTTCTGGACAGTTGTTAGTCGTTCTGGACAAGTTTATTGTCATTTTAGACAAATTTAAAGTCACCAGGACAGAACAAATTCAATTAGAACAGGTGACAGGCTGGACAAATTTACAGACATTTTTCACAAATATTGAGTCATTTGGGAAAAACTAAGGACACTGTGGACAACATTTTGTCATGTTGGACAGTTTAACACATTGAGGACAAATTTTCAAGGATTCTGGACATTTTAGATGAATTCTGAGTCACTGTGGATGTTTTGGTCATTTCTGATGATGACTTTTAAATCACGCTGGACATTTTTCAGTCATTTTGCTCAAGTTTCAAGTCATTTGGGAAACAGGTTTGCAGTTTGGTTTAGTGACTAATAAAGGTCTAACGGATTCTCTTCTTATCTCAGTCCAGGTCCAGCATTTGGCTCTGGCTCCGCCCTGCTTTTATCTCAAGACAACACCCTGGAGGGGGTTTGACTGCAGGGGAAACTCTTTTGTGATTTTTGTTGAATTTAACACTTTAATTCACCCGATTCTATCTGTGAGAGTATTTCTGAGTCTTACCTTGCTTGTCCTGGGAGGCTGTTGATGGGCTCCACTGCATCTGGACTGTCTCTGGAGCAGGAAGTCACAAAAAACAGGATTAAGACCAGTTCACTTTAAACTCTTGAGTGTATTGTAATAAACATTAGACAGCTGCATCTGATTGAAGATAGAAAAGTCACTTACAATATTACGTTTTTCGCTCATTTGAGCAAAATCAGCTTCAGTGTGATGACTAATGTCTCATTTGTAAGGTACAGTATTCCTGTTTCATGTGCAATATTTTTACTACAGTGTGTATTAGTGGAGAAATAAGGAAGGAAGTCTTACTTCACTTCCTCCTTTACTTTTCTATTCTAGTCTTATTTCAGTTCACTAATTCTGGATAAATGTTGTCATTCTGGATGAGTTTCAAGTTATTTTGGACTAAATTTAAAATCATGTTGGAGAGTTTCACACCATTTAGGACAGTTTTTGTCATGTTGGACAAGTGCATGGACATTTTTTGATAGATTTCGATTCACTTTGGACACATTTTGAGAATCTATTTCCTTTACTTTTCTCTTGTAGTCTTACTTTAACTCACTAATCTTTGCCAAATTGAGTCATTTTGGATAAATTTCACATCATGTTGGACAGTTTTACATCATTTTCAACAGGTTTTTGTCATGTTAGACAAATTTAGATCAACTTTGGACAAATTAAGGACACTGTGAACATTGTTTTGTCATTTGGGACACATTTTGAGAATCATTGCCAGTTTATACTTTACTTTTCTAGTCCAGTCTAAATTCAGTTCACTAATTTTGGGCAAATTGAGTCATTCTGAATCAATTTCAAGTCATTTTGGACAAAATTTAAAGTCATGTTGGACAGTTTTATGCAACTTTGAAGAGGTTTTTGTCATGTTGGAAAAGTTTAAAGACAGTTTTCTTTTTTAAATTTTGGATTCACTTTGGACAAATTAAAGACACTGTTTTTGGCATTTTGGACACATTTTGAGAATCACTGTCAGTATCACTCTCTACTTTTCTAGTCCAGCCTTATTTCAGTTCACTAATTTTCACCAAATTGAATTGTTTTGAATACATTTCAAGTATTTTTGGACAGTTTTACACAACTTTGAAGAGGTTTTTGTCATGTTGGACAAGTTTATAGACATTTTTTGACATATTTGGATTCACTTTGGACAAATTCAAGGACACTGTGGTGAGGTTTTTGTCATTTTGGACACATTTTGAGAATCTTTGCCAGTATTACCCTTTACTTTTTTATTCTACTCTTATTTTAGCTAACTAATTTTCAGCAAAATGCGTCAGTCTGGACAAATTTCAAGTCATTTTGGACAAATTTCCCATCATGTTGGAGAGATGCCACATTTTCAAAAGGTTTTTGTCATGTTGGTCAAGTTTAGATGCACTTTGAACAAACTAAAAGACATTTTTTGGACAAGCTTTTTGTAATTTTGTACACATTTTTAGAATAGTTGCCAGTATTACCTTTTACTTTTCTACTGTAGTCTCATTTTAGCTCATTAACTTTTTATTTCAGAAATGTTTTGCTCTTGTATCTCATTGCTTGTCTACCAGGTCAGCCTTCAGTACACTTATTTTACTTGTCTTTTCTTGTGATTCTAAGTTAAACAGAGAAACTTAACTTACGTGATGAAGATGGGGTAGATTAGATTGTCAGGCCTCAGATCAGCGGCACAGCTCTGCCAGTATCGGAGAGTTTTGTGGAAATATCCGCTGTGGATGATTGACTCCGCTGGCGTCTGCATCTTTACCCTGAAACAGACACAAAATCAGTCAGAATCCGTCGTTTCTGGACTTCACAGGCAGACAGAAAATCCCGCAGTCACAGTCTTTTACTTCTGCTCAGCCACCGTTCAAACGGAGCAAGCATGCGTGGCGCTGCTTCTCCAAACAGCAGCTCGGCTCTGAGTCCACAGACTGCAGGTGCTTCTGTTAAATAAGAACTTTTTTATCTTAACAGGCTATTTTTGACCAGTTTAATCAGAATAACTCATGCATGGGGCTGGGAGATCATTTGGTGATTTTATAAAGTGGTTTTATTGACTCAGAAGAATCAGATTGTGATGTCATGTTTGCAATTTTAGACGTTTTCTTCTTTGCACTTTGCAGATTTTGGTCCTCATCTACTGCAGTGGTGAGTTTGGAGTCATTTTTGCCAGGTTTTCATCATGTCAGACGAATTTATTTGACAATTTCAACAAATTCTGAATCACTGTGGACAAATTCTGTGTCCTTCTGGACAGTTTATACAGTAGTCATTCTGGACAAGTTTACAATCACAAATTTCAATTCACTTAGACAAAACAAATTCAATTTGAACAGGTTTTGGTCATTTGGTCAAGACATTTTTCACAGATATTGAATCATTTTGGAAAAATTAACAACACTGTGGATTTTTTTTTTTTTTTGCCATTTCGGCAAGTTTCAAGTCATGTGGAGACATTTTAAGTCATTGTGGGGAAATTGTTAAGCATTCTGGACAGGTTTCTGGTTATTTTAGATTCACTTTGAGTCATCACGGACACATCTTTGTCATTTTTGATGAGTTTTAAACAATGTTGGACATTTTTTGATTAATTTCAGGTTAGCTTCAAGTAATTTAGGACAAATTTCAAGTCATGTTGGACACATTTTAATTTATTGTGGACAAATATTCAAGTACTTTGGACAGGTTCTGGACATTTTAGAGTAATTCTCAGCCGTCGTAGTCCTCATCTACTGTAATGTATAAGAGTGAAACATACCCAGCTTTTTAAAACATCAGTTTGGTCATTTTTGAATGAAAATGTGCCAAAGTTGGTTTAGTTTTCCACCAGCAATCACTTAGCAGGACACAATGGAAATATTCTCACACTAATAACATGCAACACATTTAAAATAAACGAAATGAATTAAAGAAAATAGAGATGAATCCATGCTCTTTCATGATCTGCAGCGCTAACGTGATCTAATCGCAATTTCGAGACGTTAATGGCCTCCGATATGAATCAGCAAAAGCTAAACTGCCACTTTAAGATGACAAATCATTTCTATTAAACGTAGTAGTGAACTTTAATTCATCAGAGCAGGTAAGTCAACATTACTAATGCAGCAGGACATTTTGTCACCTTGGCTGAGAAAACAGCTTCGTAATGACGGCAGAGTGAAATAACCACAACTAGCACCAGGTAATGACATAGATATGTCAGAATCTAATTTAAATACATGATAAAATAGTGAATAAATATTAAACTGAGTCAGCGTGCTTACCTGTAAGGACCAGAGTTACCGACTTCTCCACACTTCAGTCTACTGAGCGTTTCTTCTTCGGTGGTTTGCTTGTTGGAGTTCAACGACGCCACCTACCGACTGGAATTGTCGCTTATATTAAAGTTTATAAAATCTTATCAAATCTAGACGTAATAGAAAACACACCGTCTTCAATATTTATGGCCATTTTAACACTTAAACCCCCAAATTGCTTCAAAACTAGCAACAATTTTAAATAAGCCGGAACTTTCTTTTAAGTCCTCTCGGCCACCGTCGAATCCAGTCTTCTCGCGATATTTCCCAGCGACGAGAAACAACCAGAAGCTACGATGCTAACAGCTTCTTAGCATCGTTGTGTAGTGGCGATTTCGCATGTAGTTAGATGGAAAAACAACGCCCGACTGTTTATAAGGTGAGTCAAAGTGTCGTCGCAGTAAAATATATTTTGTTTATGTGTATATGTGCGTTGTGAGCGTACTTCGGGCCTCGATTTTAGCTCTGTCGTTAGCATTACATTATAATATCAGAATCGGCTGCATTAGGAATCGTTGATTATAGCTCGGCTTGGATATAAAACGTTCTTTTTTACAGCGTGTGTCACAGCAAACTGAACATATCAGTATAATCTTAATAGAATTTAGGTTAGTCAGGGTGAATAATGGACTGACAACGCCACGACGTGAGAAGGATAGCTGAAATCACCGGCTAGCTAGCCTTACTGGATGTTTTCTGATTTAGATGGGATTCAGGCCTGTCTGATCTGAAACATACAGTGTCTGATCTAAGACATACATACAAGTGAGTATACATGTGCAAAATATCACTTAAATGTCAAGTGATTCGGCATTATAACAGGCTCTAGTAATAGCCTTACTACAGGCCCTAAAGTGCAATCAAATGAAGAAAAAGTGAATAATCTTGTGACTGCTGACACACAAGTTACAAAACCTGTGGTCACTGAAACAAAACTGAGTGAACTGCGTGAACATTATTATAAAATGATCCGAGAACACCAAATAGCTGCCAGTGGACGGTGCACTGATGACAAGCTATGAGTAAAATAGCAACATTAAATAATAGAACCAAATGTACATATAAAACAAAACTATATTAAAAATGACATGTGGAAAAGAGGCAAGATATACACAATACAGAGAGGGAGGGAAATGAAATGAAATAAAAACCATTAAAATAGAATAAATAGGGTCAGGAGATCGCACATCAGCTGCATTAGAACCATTAATAGTGACACTGTGCGTTCAGGTTTTCAGGAATCTGAAGCTGTTTCTCAGCCTGTTTGTCCTGCATTTTATCTGAGTCTCTTCCCTGATGGCAGCAGGCTGAACAGCTGCTGGGTTTGCTCAGATCTTTGTTGCTCTGCTGATGCAGCGGGAGGTCACGATGTTCTCCAGAGGGAGTCGAGGACAGCCGATGATTCTCTCTGCTGTCCTGATGACCCTCTGCAGAGCCTTTCTGTCTGCAAACCAGACAGTCACACAGTACATCAGCACAGACTCTATGATTACCCTATAGGACTCCTGCAGTCTTTCCTCCAGGTGGTTAATCAGAGCTGCAGTGACCGACCTCCAAAAATGAAATCTCAGATGAGCATCTCCTACTTGCATCTTTTTCTGAGAAATAGAAAGGCAGGTGCTTCACAGGACTTGTCAGTTGAAATTAGAGTTTCTGTGATGACTTTGGTAGTGAGAACTTTGTATAATGTCAACCTGAACAGAACAAAAACAACCTTGCTCATTAAAGAAAACGATAAGAAGCTTTCTTAATGCTCATAGTTCATGTTTTGATCATATGAGACCAAGACTAATCAGGGTTTCTGCAGGGCATTAAAAAGCATTAATAGTCATTAAGTTGATATTACCAAAATGAATGCCTTAAATGCCATTAAAAATCATTAAGTTTGATTCTCAGTGGCATTAAAAATTCTTTCTGCAGTTTTCAAGAAAAATATTTCACAATAATAATGTATAATTACAGACTGTGATTTGTCAGATATGTGCATCTGTGTAAACATGCTGAAGCATTGCGATTATTGTTCTGGCTGGTCGGGTACAGTTGCCAAAAACTGCATGTTTTTAAAGTGGCCGGCAGGCTGGACCAGGTGGAGGAGAGCTGGGAAATGGGGAAATACAAATTCCAGCAAAAATGGCTCAAAAACATGGATTTCAGAGAAAGACTGCAGCCCGTGGGTGGCAGGGGTGGTTTCTGGTTTCAGAAATAGTGAAATGAGGGGACAGTTTTCATATAAACATCATCTTTTACAAAAAAACAAACCCGTGTAATTTGTTGAATTTGCAGTTGTGGCATTAACATTTTTCTGCAGAAACCCTGCTGATGTGTTTTGTTCAGTTGGGGTCCATCTTGTTTGGTTTAAACGTGACCAGGATGAACACAGCGACCACATAGTCCTGCCAGTGACACAGAAGTCAGTGTGATGATATGAGGCTGCATGAGTGCAAAAGGTGTTGTGGAGATGACATTTTATAGATGGCACCATGAATGTCTGTGCACAGACCAAAATACTGGAAGAGAAATAATCCAGAATGAAAGTCATCTAAAGCACGCGACTAGAATCAAACAGCAGTTTCTCAGTAAATAATGAAACCTATGATCTTGCCAAGTGCATCACCAACTTGACTCCAACAGAAAACCTGTGGGGTATTTTAAATAAAAAATCTGGAGCAACACAAATCCACAGTTTCTGAAAATTGGCTGAACATCTCTTCAGAAATTTGGTGTCCTTCATGCCGAGGTTGATTGAATCTGACATCAAAAATAAAGGTGAACGTATGAAATGTTGAAAAACAAAAGATTAGTTAGGTGAACTCACTCATAGTTCCTACTAAGAGGTCTGTATTTTTAATATGCAACAAGTTTTTAAAGGTACTTCAAAGCAAATACTTTACTGTTTGACTTTGAAGTGATGCAACTAGACTTAGACTGACTTTATTAATCCCCACAGAAATTAAGGTTTTACAGCAGCTGGATATTCAAAAAAGGGGTAAACAATAAGACAACACAGAATGTCAGGGTAGAAAGTGAAGGTAAACCAAAATAAGATAGAAAATGGAAAGGAAAAAATCAAAAAGATATTCAAAAGTGATACAGAAATGTGCAAACGACATAAATAGGTGCAGATAAGTTTACAGATATAATGAATGACTTTTAGAATGTAAAGTGTCCAGGATTAGTTTCTGTGAGGTGATACAAGTGTGAGTCATTTGACATTAAGAGACATTCCACAGCGGTTGTGGTGTGTGTTGTTGTCTGTGTGTGGGACGTCTGTTTGTCACCAGTGTTGATAAATGCAGCACAATGCTCTATTCTGGTCTCTAGTTACTCTGTCATCCTCAGTGCAGCGTTTTCAGGAAGCAGCTTTTGCATTTACTTCTCCCGTTGTCTTCTGTAGGTGGATTTGAAGATGTAGCCAACAGAGGGTCTTCTCTGCAGTACCTGATAACAGCGACCCCTGCCCTCCGCCTCGGCCACCAACCCTGGAGCAGCTCGACTCCTAACCAGGGCTGCCCAGTGCTCGACTCAGCCGTCCTCAGTCAGTCCGTCCCTGGTTGAAGACCTCCCTGTCCTCAACCATGCTGTTCTCCCTGAGGGAACTGGTCCAGTGGCTGGGCTTCGCTACCTTCGAACTCTTCCTCCACCTGCTGGCTCTGCTGATCTTCAGCATGCTGGTCGCCCTGCGGGCCGATATGTTTACCCCGACGCTGAGCTGGTGGCTGGTGTTCGTCCCGCTGTTCGCCGCCGACGGCCTCAGCACCTACTTCACGGCCATCGTGTCCATCCGGCTGTACCAGGAGAACGAGAAGCGCCTGGCGGTGCTGAGGCTCCTCTGGGTGCTGACGGTGCTCAGCCTGAAGCTGGTCTGCGAGGTCCTGCTGTGCCAGAAGTTAGCCGAACAAGAACAAGCCAGAGACCTGTGGTTCGGCCTCATCGTCTCGCCACTGTTCATCCTGCTGCAGCTGCTGATGATTCGAGCGTGTCGGGTCAATTAGCCGAAGTGTTTTCCCGTCACTGACAACACAGGAGAGAGAGCAGTGTTCATCTGCCGACAGAGATTTAAAGCATAGCGTTGGCGTAATTTTTCTTTTGGCTCATTCCCACATTTTTACAAAAACAGTAGACATGAGTTTGTCATGTTGCAGGCCACACTAAAATCTAGTTTTCTAGAATTATTTTTTCATAGCATCAAAATCTGCAGAAATCTCCTGACCTGCTCGAGTTCCAATGCAGTATTTTGAAAAAGAAGAAACAAGAAGCAGAGAATTACTTAACTCGATGTATTCTGAGCTTATTTTGTACCAGGATAGATGACTTTATGACTACAAAGAGTCAGATGTGTATTTGGAACACAGGAGTGCCTCTTCGTTGTGCAATCACTGATAGACAATGAGCCAGGAGGAAAATGAACTCCAGCGTTATGGTTTAATGCGTATGTGCACAGTACACGTGTAAATTTAATGAACAGGGGAGATCTTAAGGCAACTCGAGAGTAAGAGATTCCAAAGAGTTGTTGCAGCTTTGTTGCTTTTGTCCCTCAAAGGAAGACACTGCTCGCCCATAAACATCTGGTTAGTTTATTCTCTCGTGTGTCACTTTGTTGCCTGTTGCTGAGTGTCGCTCATTCGACGTCCCCCTGAAACTCCATCAGTGAGAACGGTCTGGACTGGAAGAAGCTCGGTTCAGTCTCACCCTGATGCAGAAGGACTGAATGTGATTTTTTTTTTTTTTTAATTTCCCCAGGAGATCGTGTGCACACATCTTCCCCAAGAATCGCTGTTTACTTTCACAATATGTAACGTACTTGATCCGTTTCCGATCACCCTGTGTATGCACCGCATGTATTTAAGGCCTCGTTTTAAGGTAATTCCTGATGTGAAATTCTGTGGATTATGTATATGTTGATTTTTGGAAAGAAATTCACCAAATCCTTATTTATGTTCTGAAGTTTTTGCTATGGCACCTTTATTGTCATGTGTGTATATACGTGTAAATAAAACATCAACATTTAATCATGTCTGATGAATGTTTAAATATGGATGTGGGTTCCGTCCTGGCCACAAGGAGGCGATGCTGGCCTTGATATGAGTGGTGAGCTATAATTTAACCCTAATGTCCTGTTGGTCAAAATTGACCCGTTTTTAAATTTGAAAATGTGGGAAAAAATAAAATTTCACCGTGAAACTTCTGATGCCCACATTTTCGACATTTTTGGGAAATTTTTTGAGCATCTTTTGGTGGGAAAAATAAAGTTTCTTTAAGAACATTAATTTAAAAAAAAAATCCGGAGAAATTTGCTGGATTTTGGTTTATTTTTTGTTGTGAATGTTGTTAAAGAAAATATTTGAAGTTTTACTGATATTTATGTAATCTTTCCAGATTTTTTTTAGGATTTTTTTGGAGATTGCTACTCATTTTTTTGAAAATATTTACAAGAATTTTCTCAAATTTGGGGGATTTTTAAAAAATAAAACTTACAAGGAATAATTGGCATTTTCTTACTGAAGGTTTTGCAAATTTTCAGAAATTTTGGGATTTTTTTGCTGATTTTTTTAAAAAAATTTTATCAGACTGGAAACTACTTTTTTGGTGCCTGTAAATGAAGACAACAGGAGGGTTAAAGGACCATATCAGTGCTTTTTGTACTGTTCTTAATGTATTTTATAGCCAAAATATACAAATCACTCACCAATTTCTGAATCACATTTTGTTTTCTGAAAAACGTGCTAATATTTCTGCTTTTTTTTTTTTTTACATTAAATTCAGATTTGCAGACTTGCACACTGCATATCCTCATATTAGTGCTTCAAGGCACCTATTCCAATCACTTAATTTGAAAAAAAAACCCCAGCTAATTTATGACTTTAGATAAGCCTTTCATGGTGTAAACTTTATTTTGACTGGGTTGTTTGCATTATTTAAACATTTAAACTCTTAATTTCTGCATTAGCTGAGTTGAAACTAAGCTTAAATTGAAGTAATTTAATAAAATTGCCTTTATTCAGTTAATTTACCTTAAGCTTTCATTTTGTGTTTTCCCTTCTACAAAACATGTCCGGTCAAATACAGAGAGTTAAGGCTGCAAATTCAAAATACTTTTCCTGAATTATTTGTTTCTGTCCAGCCCAAAATTTACTCGTTAAAGTGTGATTTTCTGTCTAATTCTGTTCATTTAATTGGGTTAATTAAGATGTAGCTGCTGTGTTTTATTTGTTATAAATACAATCAGTAAAATTTTCAACAATGTAGACTCAAAAATATCAACCAGAAAACAGAACAGCCATTTCTGTTATGTAGGCCACAGAGTGAAAAAGCTTTATAATCTTTATCACCAACCAAATCACCAGTAGTAATATGTATAAAGTTTATAGTGCCTGTTTGACCTTTATATTGAAGCGTGTGATCACCTTTATCCCTGCTGTTCTTAATTATGGCTCGCTGATCAATATTGTATGAGCTACAGTAATCTCTTGTAGTACCCAAGAATAGCCTCCTAAGTGCTGATTCATGTGCAGCGGCTGCTTCTCAGCTCATGTGTTCACTGCACCGGGATTATCGACAGGTGGCGTCACCATCAAATGCTGAGTGAACTGTTGTCACCCTCCACCACATATATATACCCCACTTTAATCAGAATAACATGCATCTCTGCACTGTAATGATGGTTTTAGTGGCACTGGAGGAGGGTTTAAAGGGGAAAAAGGTGCAAATACAACAAAAAATAGGTGCATCTGGGACATAATTGGGAGCTAAAATTCTTATAAAGCATGAAAAAGTCAATATTCAGTAGATTATATAGAAACCACAAAGGTAAGTGTTGGTTTTTGTGGGATTTTAGCAATACTAATAATGTTTTGGATGTCTTTGATGTGGTAAATGAACATAGATTTGCACATTTTTTATTCATTTATTGTTGAAAATAATTTATTGGAGCTTCTTTGTACTTAACACAAAATATAGCAGCACAAAAACAAATAAAATTAACTGCAAATCTATGTTTAATCACCGAATCTAAGATTGATGCGCTCATTAAATGTTATCAAAGAAAGTAGGTTGAGCCTGAACGCAGCATTTTTGATTGACAGGCCTCTCCTGCCCAGTCAACAATAGAAATGGGAGTGGAGGGGCGCGTCCGACAAAATAATCTCCCAATCAGAACGCAGGTGGGACAGCCGGAGCCGCTGTGGAGGGGCGGGACCGCGTTCAGAGTCTGCGAGGAGAAAAGACAGCCAGACGGAGAGAAGCAGCGGCGAGAGGAGAGAAAAAAGAGACAGTCGGTCGGGAGGATGTGTGTGCGGTGATCGGTGCAGTCAGAGCCGGATACTGCTTTTACAGCCGCCCCGGAGCCTGCCTCTCTCCTCTCCTCCCCCCTTCCGAGCGACCCTCCGCGATGTCCGGCGGGGGAGAGGTGCGCGTCCTCCGCCAAGAGGCCGGGCAAGAGAGTCCGAGGATGCCGGCCTGGAAGCGAGAAATCCTGGAGAGGAGGAAGGCGAAGGGCGGCGGGTCTGGGGGAGCCGGTGCCGCGGAGGCTAGCCCCGGCGGCCCGCAGAGGGTAAACGGCGAGGCAGCGGGGAATGTGAACGGCAGCGGCGGTGGTGGAGGCGGTGGCGGTGCTGCTGGTGGACCCAAAAGAGACAGCGGGGCGGCCGGTGGTGGGTCTGGGCGGAACTACACCATCACCCCGGCCAGCCAACACTTCGCCAACAACAAAGAGCCGCGAGCGGAGAGGACGACATCGAGGGAGGAGGACCGACACGAGAGCCTGGTACTGCAGGAGAGCCTGGGGCCGCTGGAGGAGAACCCGTTCATCAAGCTGGAGAAGGAGCGGAGGAGGCAGCAGGACCGAGAGAACGCAGCCCGGCCGGTGCAGCACATCCTGGAGCTGTATGGCAGCGTCCCGGGCATACGGACTATCCGAGCCGAGAACATCATCATCATAGAGTCGGACCCGGATTACTTCACGGAGGCAGCAGGCGGTAAAAGCGGCTCCAAGTGGCAGCAGAACGGTGTGAGTAGTTACAGCTCTTTGAACGACCTTCTGGACCGCAGAGGGAGTGCTGTTACCGAGATAAGAGCCAAGGAGGTGGTCATTTATGACACCACGTTAAGCAAGAGTGAGGAGAACCTGAGCACCCTGGGCCGCCCGGACCATGAGGCCCCCTATGACAGCGGTGAGGGTCAGGGCAGGGTCAGCCGCATCCTGCAGAAGTTTGACAGCAACTACGGGAAGCTGCAGAAGAAATCCCACAGCACAGAGAACCTGCTGGAGCTGGACTGCAGTGCCAGCAGCAGGCCGAGACTCTGGCCCAAGCCACAGCCAGAACTGGTGCCAAAGCCCAGGCCGGGCCCGTCGGTCAGCAGCCCGGGCAGCAGCCAGCCCTCCTCGCCGGTCTTCCAGAGCCCCTGGTCTTCCAAACCAAAGCCACAGCCTGCTACATCCGAGCCGGGCAGCCCCCAGCGTCCTGCCGGGTCCCCACAGTCTGTGTCTTCCTTCCGCCAGCGGCTCCAGGAGACTGGGGTCCACCACGGTGCCGCCCCTAGAGACGAACCAGACCGGGGTCCAAGCAAACCCACTAGGGAGAGAGACTGGGAAGTCGCCGAGGTGACCCCCAAAACCAAGGTGCCATGCTCTCCGGAGACCCGTCGTGCCCGTGCCGAGTCCCCCTCGAGTCCCATCTTGTCCAAGGCGACCCGTTCCTCAACCGAGTTCGAGATCCGTCCGTCCCCGAAGCCGGACCTGGACCGTATCCCAGACGGGGATGCCCAGGCCCGGGCCCTGGCGAACCTGCGCCTGCAGTCCAAGAACTCCTTCACGGTGATCCCCAAACGCCGCCTCGCCACCAACTCATCTGCAGCCAGCAGCCCGGTACCACCAGGCCCGATTAAGTCTTCCCCCTCCCACAGGGCGGTGGAGGTGTCCACACCAGGAGTGCCAACCTCCCACACCCCCATCCTCACCCCTCAGAAGAGAAAAGAGGAGAAGGAGGTGGAGAGGGTTGTGAGGCCATCCAAGCCTGAACCATCACCTACTGTTGCCACAAGTCCAACTCTGAAACCTGAACCTTCATCTCCATCCAGAGCTCCCATCTCTCCACCTGCCCTGACCTCACCCCCATCTTCTCCAGCTCTCCCATCCTCACCCCCTACTTCTCCTGTCTCATCACGCTCTGTTGCCCCATCTTCTGCCCCTTCGACCCCTTCCCCAGCTCCGGATCAACCTCCCGCTGACCAGCTCCCGGTGACCAACATAGACGACATCGAGGTGGAGCCCCCTCAGAAAGTCCCCGTCCCCAGCCCCATGGTGCAGCGGAGGAAGGGGAACACCTTCACTGTGGTGCCTAAGCGTAAGGTGGAGCCCGACGCCCAGCCGAGCTCTCCAGAACCCCAGCAGGAAGCTCCGAGCGAGGCCACGCCGGGCTCCACGCCTCCCCAGGCCCCCTATGCCCAGCTGGGCACCCTGCTGAAGAAACGCTACCCTGCTGTGGAGGAGATCGAGGTGATCGGAGGGTACCTCTCCCTGGAGAAGTCCTGCCTCACCAAGACGGGTTCCACGGGGAAGAAGGTGAGCAAACACTCATCCAGACCTTGTGGCAGGGGTCCACACAGAGAAAAGCACATAAATCCTGCAAAAATGTCAAACATCTGGAACATTTGTTGCTTTTCTCTGCTAGTGGCAGTTCTAGACAAATTTTACTGGGGGGGCCAAGGTGCACTGGAAAAAATGACCCTCTCAAAACAAGAAAAAAAATTTATTTCAAGAAACTTTTTACCTTGAAATAAGTGAAAAAAATCTGCCAATAGAACAAGTGAAAAATGCCTTGGTGAGATTTCTTGAAATATGATATGATATTTAGAATATTGAGATCTTAAAATTAGCTGGGAAACTTATTTTAAGCTTTATTTCACCAGAATTGTCAACCTTAGGTGTCTTAACCCTCCTGTTGTCCTCATTTATAGCAGCAAAAAATATTGTTCCCTTGTCTGAAAAAAATTCAAAAATTCAGCAAAAAATCCCCAAATGTATAAAAATTTGCAAAATCCTCAGGAAGAAATTTAAAAAAAAATCTTTAAAAGTTTCCCTGAAAAAAATATATTTAAAAAGAAACAATCACCAAATTTGGCAAGAAATAAAAATTTAAAAAAATAAAAATTGTAAATATTTTCAAAAAATTATATCTTCTCAAAAAATCCTAAAAATATCTAAAGTGATTCCATCTATATCAGTAAAAGTTCTAATATTTTCTTTAAGATCATTCAGCCGATCAACTGAAATCCAGCGAATTTCGCTTCATTGTGGTTGATTTTTTTTTTCCCCAAATGGTCTTACAGAAACATTCTTTTTTTAAACATCTCTTTTTTCCATCAAAAAAATGTTAAAAAATTTCCCAGAAAATGTTAAAAATGTGGAAGTTTTCACTGTGAAAATATTTTTTTTTGTAAAACGGGTCAATTTGACCCACAGGGCGACGTGAGGGTTAAAACAAGATAATTTCAAGATTGTTTGACTTTACAAGATATGTTGTCTTAAAACAAGTCCCTCTGTCTTGCTGAAATGTCACTTGTTAAGTAAATTTATCTTAAATCAAGTGGGATGAGATGTTTTGATTAAAAATAAGACAAATAGACTTGGTAAGATTTTGAGTTTGCAGTGCGGTCCTCAAATATGATAAAATCCAAGGCCTTGGCCCGTCCGGATTCTATGATCAACACAAGGGGCCACATTTGGACTGGAGCCCTGACCCCTGTAGGCCCCTGTGTGGAGCCGCCACAGTCAGCCCTGCTTCCTAGATCATCCTAAAGTGCTCATTTTATTGCTTCCTTAATGCATAACATGTAAAATCCTCCCCAGGCTGATCATCCAAGTTTCCTCTGATCTAAATTTAGCAGCGGAGCGTCACACAGGAGCAGCTCTGTTTGTGTTTTTCTTTGCATCTCGGTCGTTTAACTGTTCTTTATCCAAATCCGCGCACGCTCCCGTCACCTGGTTTTCCCGTTAATCCTTATTTTCCTGTGTTTTTGTCAGCGAGTGTGTCTGTTCCTCTAAATCCCCCTCGTCCCATCACTTGACCTGCTGCAGGCCTCGGTGCCTAAGTGGATTAAAAGCGTGTGTTTACACAGCCACTTGGAACAACACGCAGTGATTCTGGTTTTTTTTTCCTCCTCTGGCTTGCCATCCGTCCCACAACAGCACGCTATTTGTCACAGAGCGCATTATTGGGTTAGGTGGCCCTCCAAGCCTATTTACTGAACAATCTCATCAAGGCTGTATTGGGTTCTCGAGGATTTGGCTCGGGTGGATTCGAACCGGCTCTGACCTGTCCCGCTCTGTCAGGGATGCATTTGTTGTTTCTTTTCTTCATCTCCGTTTGTGAGATATTCCCAGGTGTGGTGCTAAATCCTAATTAAATGATAGCAGGGTTTGTGTTTTGGGCGTTTTTTGTAATCACCATCGCATATCTGGCGCCTGCTGCTGAGGGTCCTGCTGCATGTTGCTCGTGTTTCATGTGTATTAGGGATTAATTAAATATCAGAGAATGTGTCTAATTAATTCTGCGAGGTGCTGCAGGCTGCTTTCAGATTCCGTGCTGGATCGGCCTGCGTGCCAAGCATTATTTTCAGCACGTTGGTGGTTTGTGCTGCTGTGGTTTTTACAGCGAATGGAAAGGAAACGGCTTTTTATTGACATCTTGGTTCTGTTTTTAGGGTGTGCAGTAGTGTCCGGCTGCACAAAAAGCAAAACGCAGTACTAAGAGGCATTGGGTTACATCAGAATGGTAACTTTTCTGATCCACAAAGCCCCACATCGCCTCTAATTCTGGATGTTTTGAGCCGTTTGGCAGCTCTTCAATCTGGGCCAGCGTTACAGCCACTCCGATGTTGGCCTGCGGTCCTGTTTCCTTAACCTGGTGAGCTGTAATCCGCTGCTCTCCGAGTAAACCCAGCCTTGTCAAGGGTTATTTTGCAGTCCCATTAAAGTTAGTCTTGTTTCTCCAACACAAGCGAGGAAATACGAAACTCTAAACCTCCATAAACCCTACCATAAAGCAATATAGTCCTTAAATTTCTCCTTTGCACAACTTTGGACTGAGCAGGATCAAACTGAAGAATCATATGTAGGCCTGGTGTCATACAAATAAACACAAATAACAATTTAACTGTCTTTTTCTGATCATTATATGCCTCTGTTAGTTTAATTTAGAGGTTTTAGCGTCTTTGAATGTCACATTTTTGCTGCAAATCCACTAAATTGCCCTGTTAAAGTTACTTGTTTCTGCTTTTTTTAGAGTTGGGATTTGACTTTGCTGTTAAATCCAAGACCTCAATGTCAACAGATGCTCATTAACATGCAGTTTTTCAAATTAAAAGCACCCCAAGATGAACAGTTAGTGCTGATAAACCAGATGAAGGTGGTGAAAGCGGTTCAAAATGACACGGAAATAGTATAATTAGGATTCGAACACCGAATGATGGGAAAACCTATTGAAACTCACGGGTTTCTTATTATTTAAAATGAAATTTCTGTTAGTTTCATCCAGCTCTTTTTATACACTCTAATGGAAATACTTTTGTGAATTAATTGTGATTGTATACTAATTGTGACAGGATTATTTTTTGGCTTCTCAGTTCTGAATTTCTTGCATGGCAGCTTTTTTTTTCACAAAACATGGAAGAATTTCGAACTTTGGCTTTACTTCTGAAGAGAAAAAAAACCATCTGGAGAGAAACATGTTCATGTTTTTTGGATTAATGTATTAGGAACTAGTATTGTAAACATACTGGCAGCTGTATTCTTTTAGTTTTCCATCTCCAGTGAGTCAAAGTGAAACACTTACACCCACTATACCAGATCTCTTCTCTGCAACTCCCTGCAGTTCAGCGTCGTATTTCTGGTGTCACTGGAAACTCCGGGTCTCTGACTAGAATTTAAAATAAAGTTCTGTGGCTTTTGCTTCGCACTGACACATTCTCGGGCTACAGATTAGTCCGTGCGTGTGTTTGACGCCGCCGAGCGTGACATGAGAACACATCCTGTCTTTTGTCCTCGTCGCTCACAAAGCCAAAAACACTTTCTGTTCTTGGTCATCATCAAGTCCCAGATTTTTTCTTTTCTCTTTCTGGGCAGGGCTGCTCTGGCAATTACAAAAGCATCGAGGCTTGGCCCGGCCTGTATAATTTGTGAGGAATTTTTGTGTTCTGTGTGAGAGCAGCCTCCGAGAATGGCCTCAGCTCAGCGTTCTGGACTGGGATTGAGGGCTTTTTTTTCTCCTCTTTTTCCAACAAACCATTTTTATGAGCTGAAGAAGAATGTTCCATGTGCGCGTCAGGAGCTGAGAACTTCCTCTAGATTTTCCAGAAACGTTTTCGCCCTACGGTTGCATGTTCTGATCTGTGAACCCTCCAGAATAACACAATGTAGCTTGATTCCAATCTACTGTTGTTTTGTTCCCTTCTCCCCACAGTGCTGCTTTATTCCTGCTGGTTAATAAGGCCGGTCCCTTTGCTCCCAGCTTCCTGTGATCTCCTCTCTGTTGGGGAAAGGAACTGTGGAGGAGCTATGTAGGTCAAGTGCAGCTTCTCGCACCACATCGCTTCCCCCACATTTGCATAAAATCGACTTTTTAGCGAGACGCCGGCCAGGATTGACTCACTTTCCGTCTATGATTTGATTGGTTTGGGCTGTCCTGATTGAGTGCGGGCAAAATTGGCAGATTTTTTTTTTTGCCTTCCTTGCGGTCGACGCTGCAGCTTTGTGGAGACGAGATGGGCGGAGTGGTTTGTTATTGCTGCTCCCTGTGACTGGTTATTATGGGAAAAGGGACCCGAGTGTTTGTCAGCACAGCATCCAGAACGGAGGTTTCACTCCGCCCTTTTTTTCCTCAGAGTTTCTGTATTCTGCTCAGATTGCTAATATTTAAATTGTCGCAACGCGTTTAGCTGCAATTAGAAGCGTCCTGTCAAGGCGATGATTATTCGGTTTGGTGAAGAGGCTCGTGTGTGCGTTTGTTCCTGAAAGGGATAATTATGCAGATGAATGACTCGCTATTGTAGTGGAAGTTAAAGTAGGTTTTAAGTTTATTTTCTTTTAGTTCAGAAGGAGTCCTGATGTGATGGATGCAGCTTGAGCCGACCAAACTGGACCAAAACCACCGCAGTGTGGTTCTAAATGGGTTCTAGTGCACTTTTACAGTAGGTGGAAGGTTTCAGCATCACTAAAAAGGCTCTCCTACCACTGAATTTACTAGCTGAGCATTGGATTTGGCTTCCAAAACCCCCAAGAGGTAGCCTAGCCGCGCTAGACAACCCACGGCAACGAATTTAATTCTCTGCCAGGGTGGGTCTAGTTACCCTCCATAAGGCTTGAGGTTGGGTGCTCCTAAAACTGGCCGGACGAATCACCATGAAGTGTAGAGTCAGAAGGCGGGCGTAACGAAGTGACGACAGAGGCGCCACGATTCTGACAGAAACAACCAGAAACAACTAGCCTAGCCACGCTAGACAACCCACGGCAACGAATTTAATTCTCTGCCAGGGTCGAGAACAAAAACGACAACAATCGTTGAGCTCCATTAGCACCGACTCTGAATAATCTTTCTGTTAACATGTCTGTAATATACTTGAGCTTCACCCATTGACTGTATAAATAAGGCTTCACCAAACTACCGCATCCTCTGATTTCCGGCGCTCTAGAAGCCTATTCGTTGCACTGATTGGTTGTATACCTACCCAATTGCTGCAGAGTGATTTGATAGTCAACCTTTTAGCCCGCCTCCCTCCCTGTCGAGCGTGCCTAGACCCTTGCATCTTCAGAGCATGGGTCTAGTGCGGCTAGGCTACCCAAGAGGTACTTTCACATTTAAAGCTGGAGTAGGCAGATATTTTTTTGGCATCAAAAATACCAGAAGAAACTTTCAGGATGTTGTAATTCAAGAGGTCAGAAAGGAAAAGACTTCTGCTGGCTTTGGAATTTAAGATAAGATAAACGTTATTGATCCCTAACTGGTGAAATTCACATGTCACAGCTGATTAGATACAAATTAAGCATGAACAGAAGTACAATTAGGATAAAAAAAAGCCGTATAATAAATCTATGTATAGAGTAACAGTGCTACATTTCTGGTATTGCGTTTGAAAAGTTCTAAAAAGACCAAGTTTTATTTTATTGTTGTACTTGGAAGTGCTGTAAGAGGAAGTCTAGTCCGCACCAAGAGACTTTGGCCAATCGCAGGTCTTTTTACTGAGATCAGGTGCGAGAACAAAGAGCAGCAAAGTCCAGACTGACAGTAGAGTATGGTGGCTGAGTGAATGACTGTCATTCGGGAGAGCTCCAGAAGTTAATGTTAAAGCTTGACTTGACTATTTCTGTACATTGCAAGTGTGTATACGTGCCTTTTCTTATGTGTTGTGAGTGGGATAGAGACAAGAGAGCTGTAGGAGGGCTGTTTTTGCAAATTCTGGTGTGTTTTGTTTTTCCCACAAATTTCTTTAAAACAGCTCTGCGAACTTTGTTTTGGATTGAAATTTGTACGGTGCTGGCTTTGCTTAGCAATCTGGCAGAGAAATACAAATATGTAGCAAAAATGTAGTGGAGAAATGGTCCAGCTGTAAGCTTAGATTGCTCTGGATTGTATGGATTCATGTGTGCAGCCACAGGTCTGTGCTTTTACAAGTCAAATACTATTGGACATATTATTTTATATGTAGTTAGAAGTCTGATTGTACAACTCTGTGGCTCCAAAACCATGGCTCAGATGATAAAGCTCGTTGTCTAGCAATCATAAGGTTGGTGGTTCGATTCCTCCAGTGTCAGTTGAATGACTGAATATGAAAAAGAAATATTGTGACGTGTTTTAGAAAATTTGCCTTATCTGATGCAACACGTCAGTTAAGCTACATTTCCGCCACAGTCTTATGTCCACCTTACAGTTCCTGGCATGTGAGATGAATCTCAGTCAATCCTTATATAGAGAATTTATCAGTAGATCTCATCAGACAGGATGGAACTTTGTCTAGCTGCAAAACTGCATTACGTCTCTAATCCAGTTAGTGTGTGTGGGCAGAGTTTCATCTTTCCATATAAGAGGAATTAGCCGTCTCACAGTCAGAGATGCAAAGGAAATAGCAGTTAATGTATATATTTGGAAGGTTCGCTTGTTCAGCAACCACATTTGAAATGAGAAAAACCTGAGAGAGTTTTAAATACACTTACAGCACCACTGGCTGGTTTAAGAAGTGAGTCTATTTGATTCTTTGCACCCAGTAGACATGTTGTTCACATCAGGATCATCCATCCATCCTCTATACACCGCTTTATCCTCATTAGGGTCGCGGGGGGAGCTGGAGCCTATCCCAGCTGACTCGGGCGAAGGCAGGGGACACCCAGGACAGGTCGCCAGTCTGTCGCAGGGCTACATACACAGACGAACACTCACACTCACATTCACACCTACGGGCAATTTAGAGTACTTAATTAACCTCAGCATATTTTTGGACTGTGGGAGGAAGCCGGAGTACCCGGAGAAAACCCACGCATGCTCAGGGAGAACATGCAAACTCCATGCAGAAAGATCCCAGGCCCACCCCGGGATTCGAACCAGGGATCTTCTTGCTGCAAGGCGAAAGTGCTAACCACTACGCCACTGAGCAGCCCACATCAGGATCAATCTTACATTATTTTTCTTTAAACTGTTTCCTCGTCTAGTTGCAAATGTAGGTCCTCTTTCCACAAACCTGTGATTATAGTTACAACAAGGCAATCAAGAAGAGAAATTAGCTCATATACCTGAGTAGCTGCAGCCTTTCCTGGTAGATTTATAGCCAGAAAGTCTGACCTGGATTTTCATGGATGCATGTTGAACCCAAATGTTTAGCACCCTTTGTCCCATCTGATCTGCATAAACGCTGTATATAATCACGCAAAATCACTTTTTAAAACACTTTAACAGATGCAAGCATCAGCACACTGGAGCAGAGGACTTTCCCTGACACATCCGGAAGTGAGTCAAGGTCTAATCGTGACTAACAACTCAGACTTTTTGACACCAAGGGAGATAAATAATCATGAAAAAGGACAAGTAAAAGTCACTTTGAGTTTCCACTTGGAGGCCACGTAGCTGCGATGATGCAGACTGACATCACCAGAATGTGACTTCATATTTACACCTCCTGGTTTATTAATGAGAATGTACTGTGAACAAGTGATGAATCACCACTGAAAGGCACCATAATGTAGCTTTTTGTTTGTTGTTTTCTATGACAAATTAACCAAACTAGCCAAACTCTAAAATATACTCACATATGCTACCACTCAAAAGTTGGGGTCACACAGACAATTTCATGTTTTCCATAAAAAGTCACACTTTTATTCATGTGCTAACATAACTGCACAAGGGTTTTCTAATCATCAATGAGCCTTTCAACATCATTAGCTAACACAATGTAGCATTAGAACACAGGAGTGATGGTTGCTGGAAATGTTCCTCTGTACCCCTATGGAGATATTCCATTAAAAATCAGCTGTTTACAGCTACAATAGTCATTTACCACATTAACAATGTCTAGACTGGATTTCTGATTAATTTAAAGTTATCTTCACTGAAAAAAATGCTTTTCTTTCAAAAAAAGGACATTTCTAAGTGATCCCAAACTTTTGAACAGCAGTGTAGTCATGCATGGAGGTGGCGTCATCATACTGTGGTGATCCTTTGCTGTTAAACTTGGAGTATTATCATCTATCACTGACCCTCCAGTTTTCCTTGATGTCTTGATTAATTTAATGCTATCTTCATTGACAAAAACTGCCTTTCTTTCAAAAATAAGTGCATTTCTAAGTGACCCTAAACTTTGTGTATGTCTTGATGCAGTGCAGTTAAAGTCAGAAAACTAAGCTGTAATGACATGTTTTGGAGTCAACACGTACGAAATGAATATACCGAACCCGGTTAAACCACTTTACAAAGTCACAGCACTGAGAACATTCCTCAGTGCATGAGTTTAAAGTATGTTTCCTTTATCTGGCTTCAGAGAAACCCACAGTTCCTTTCCCTGTGGTTGAATGCGATGCATGTAGGAGGTTAAAAATACCCAAACTGAAACGGTTAAAGGCTCGCTGTAACACAGGAAGGCCAATGAAAGGGCACACTCCTACATTTACATTGTGCGCCTGGACTACAGGTGTGAAAGTCCATTGTGTTTAATTATTTACCAGCCGGCAGACATTCCCCATCTCTCCTCCCTTACACTTCCTGAAAACTTACCACCCCACCCCCCTCGCTCTTTAAAAAATGAGTCCTTTCAAAATAAAAGCCCACTATCCTGAGTTTCCTTTTTCTTTATTGAGGTGATTCAATTATATCTACATATCACCTTATTGTACTTTTATTTAAAGTAATTGAGTCTGACTGCCATTATATTAAGTTTATTGCAATGGCAGGTCTATTTTGTAGGTATGTTTAGTAATTCTACCTGATAGTTTACAGAAAATATCAGATTTGTGTAGCCTTGTGCTCCACTTGAGGATAAATTTGACACCTTATTTGATAGATATACAGTTGTGCTCATAAGTTTACATACCCTGGCCAAATTTGTGAAATATTGTCCTTTATTTTTTAGCAAATATGTTTGTTCATGGAAACATTTTTCTTTCATTTAGGGCTGACGTTCAGACAAAGCTACACACGTGGACAAAATTGTTGGTACCCCTTAGTTAAAGAAGGAAAAACCCACAATTCTCACTGAAATCACTTGAAACTCACAAAAGTAACAATAAATAAAAATTTATTGAAAATTAAATAATCAAAAACAGCCATTACTTTTGAATTGTTGATTAACATAATTATTTAAAAAAACAAACTAATGAAACAGGCCTGGACAAAAATGATGGTACCTCTATAAAAGATTGAAAACTATTTGACCAGAGTGACATGATTAACTCAGGTGTGTCATTTAATTGACATCACAGGTGTTTCCAAACTCATAATCAGTCAGTCTGCCTATTTAAAGGGAGACAAGTAGTCACCCTGCTGTTTGGTGAAAAGGTGTGTACCACACTGAACATGGACAACAGAAAGCGAAGGAGAGAATTGTCCCAGGACATCCGAAAAAAAAATTATAGACAAACATCTTAAAGGTAAAGGCTATAAGATCATCTCTAAACAGCTTGAAGTTCCTGTGACAACAGTGGCTCATATTATTCAGAAGTTCAAGACCCACGGGACAGTAGCCAACCTCCCTGGACGTGGCCGCAAGAGGAAAATTGATGACAAATTGAAGAGACGGATCGTTGGAATTGTATCCAAAGAGCCCAGAGCAACCTCCAAAGAAATTAAAGGTGAACTCCAAGGCCAAGGTACATCAGTGTCAGATCGCACCATTCGTCGTTGTTTGAGCCAAAGTGGACTTCATGGGAGACGACCAAGGAGGACACCACTGCTGAAAAAAACTCATAAAAAAGCCAGACTGGAATTTGCAAAAATGCATGTTGACAAGCCACAAAGCTTCTGGGAGAATGTCCTTTGGACAGATGAGACCAAACTGGAGCTTTTTGGTAAGGCACATCAACTCTATGTTCATAGACTCAAAAACCAAGCATACGAAGAAAAGAACACTGTCCCTACGGTGAAACATGGAGGAGGCTCAGTAATGTTTTGGGGCTGCTTTGCTGCATCTGGCACAGGGTGTCTTGAAAGTGTGCAAGGTACGATGAAATCTGAAGACTATCAAGGCATTCTGGAGAGAAATGTGCTGCCTAGTGTCAGAAAGCTTGGTCTCAGTCGCAGGTCATGGGTCTTCCAACAGGACAACGATCCAAAACACACAGCCAAAAACACCCAAGAATGGCTGAGAGAAAAGCGTTGGACTATTCTAAAGTGGCCTTCTATGAGCCCAGATCTGAATCCCATTGAACATATGTGGAAGGAGCTGAAACATGCCATTTGGAGAAGACACCCATCAAACCTGAGACAACTGGAGCTGTTTGCTCATGAGGAGTGGGCCAAAATACCTGTTGACAGCTGCAGAACGCTCATTGACAAATACAGAAATCGTTTAATTGCAGTGATTGCCTCAAAAGGTTGTGCAACAAAATATTAAGTTATGGGTACCATCATTTTTGTCCAGCCCTATTTCATTAGTTTTTTTTTTTTTAAATAATTATGTTAATCAACAATTCAAAAGTGATGGCTGATTTTGATTATTTAATTTTCAATAAATTTTTATTTGTTACTTTTGTGAGTTTCAAGTGATTTCAGTGAGAATTGTGGGTTTTTCCTTCTTTAACTGAGGGGTACCAACAATTTTGTCCACGTGTGTATTTATTGTCATGCAATTGTATTTGCTCTGATCATTCATGTTTTCATTAAAGAATGGAGCACATTTTACAAATTCTGCCAGGGTATGTAAACTTATGAGCACAACTGTATATGCATTTTTCTGTTATTTTTGAGCATCTATTTTGCTTGAGTAAATGGAACACCAATACCCAACACTGGTTAAAAAATATAGCTTGTTTAATTCTTAAAATTTTGCTGTTGGGTAAAATCTCTTTGGAAGGTTTTTATGTGCAGGAAATACCTCAAAGCACCTTAATCTTGAGTCTGAAGCTTGATTTATACTTTATTAAATCTAAATAACTTCATACCAAGTGCTTTAGTATCATGAACATCTTTCTAGAAATGTAATCTCACATCACGGACACTCACACTGCACCCACTGTGATTCGTCCTCTTGGTAAAATCAATATAGGTAGCACCTATTGTTTTTGTGCAAACATAAGTGCTCACTTCCCTAATTGTAACTGTATCTGGTCTGCTCATAATGCCAACACAAAGGCCTTTATTCTGACAATGCTGTCGTATGTCATTTGATCATTTTTACAGCTCTACCGGTGCATGTAGAAACTCTGCTGGTTTCTTCTACTGTATCACCAGCTGTAATTGTTGTTCAGTCTGTTTCAGCTGCTATTGTTGGAAGTACGCAAAGACACTCCTCAATGAATAGAAACCTCATCGCTAACTAGGGTTTGGTGTTTTAACTGCAGAGCGATGTAGAAACACCACAGCACAAGTATAAATACTTGCTAGGTTCTGTGTAGATTCAACACAGGAAAATCAATCAAGGTTTAGTCTAGAGTTCAAATCTGCAAAAGTGATCATGATTCTAATGTTGACATGAAGTAAAGTGGGTCTGTTTAGACTGAAACGGTGCAATAAGTTGCTCTTTAACATGTTGTAGGGTTTTGGACACAGTTCACTGTATGATTTTACATATTAAACCTGCATTATGTAGATTTTTTTTTTAAGCAACTTGCACACAAAACACGTTTTTTTACAGCTGTTTTGGTTAACTTGTTAGCAAAAAGTCACTTATTTACACATCAAGAAACCACATAATGTGGAATTATCTTTTTTGGATTCCCGATAAATGCTAGTTTGTGACAGTGTTTATTCCCCTTTTAGCTTTATTTGGCTCTATGCTAACCCCTGGAAAGAAATACATTCAGCTGTTTATCCATTAAACGCTAGCTGCTAACTGCTAGCATTAGAGTTGCAAGCTATTTTGGACACAGTTCACTGTATGATTTAGCATATTAAAGCTGCATTAGTAGATTTTTGGCAAACGAGTTAGCAAAAAGTTTTTATTTTTATTTTATACATTTAGAGCAACATATTGTAGAATTTTTTTAGGGGGATTCCTAATAAATGTTACTCTGCTGCAGTATTTATTCTCATTTTAACTGTGTTTTGCTCTCTGAATATGGCTGTTTTGCCGCTAAATGCTAGCTGCTAACTGCTAACATTAAACTAAAACAGCAAAAAGCTAAACTTGAAAGTTGGGTGATAATTCTCTGCAGGTTTTTGTCTCATGTTTCTCATGATGATTTTTTATTTATTAATCTAAAAAATTCAACTGGTGCAGCTTTAAATTCAGTTTTTGGAGTCTAGAAATTTGTTATGTTGCGATATGAAAGCGATGCAACTTTAAAGCTGCTTTTATTTTTAGCATTTTCCAGTTGAAGCACTTATCTTGATGAATGTTTTAAGCGTCTAGATTTTATAAAACACAGATGTTCTGCCTTTAAAGGAACATTCAGCTACAGTAGGACAGAAAACAGAGAACATTCGAGGCCTGAATCCATCTTTCTTTGTCTGTTGCCCAACTTCCTGTGGTGCTGATGCATCACTTAGTGCTCTTTCCCTGCATCCCAAATATCTAATTACTGCATAAAAGCTTTTTGTTGTCAACCACAAGTCGACTGTGAGCTGTTATCTTGTCAAGTGAGAAACAGGAACTTTTGCAGAGCAGGACAGAACCCCTCTGTTCATACAAAGCTTCTCTCGATTCCCACAATCTTTAAAAGAAAACGTCAGAATGACTTTTTAGCCTCCTGCAGTTTGCCACATGAGGCAGGTGCTGCTTCTGTTTTTAATAGTGATATCACAGGCGCTGCAAATGCGGTTTCCTCTTAAGGAGCTTTTCTTTTTTCTTCTTTTTTGGCTGCAGGATGTGGACACCAACACTTATATCCTCTCTAAAACTAATTTGTGCTCCTGCATAGACACCTTAGCTGGCAGCTTCTCCACACAGACCTCAGGCAGCGCTGCAAAGTCGGTGTAATTAGAATTCAGCCGGCAAAGCCCCGCTATCATCGTCATGTTTAATTCAGTGTGTGTTTATGTGTGTGTGTGTCTGTGGAGTGCGTGCAGGACGCTAACAGACGGGGCTTTTTGGAAAGTTATAAAAAGAAAGCGAGTGGGCGACTTAGAGGAGAAGGTGGAGGCCTCGGCTTTTGTTTCTCATCTGCTCTGTGAATGTGCATCATAACCGGATTCGTTTGCTGCTAACTGGAAGGTGAAATGTTTGTTAAACTCCCACCTAGCTGTCATGCACGCATCCCTCAAAATGCAAAATCTGCTTTTGCTGCCTTCGGTGGCTGATGATGTAAATTTTATTCAAATGTTCTCCCCACAAACTGAGGCTGTTTGTGATCCACCTGAGCGCTGCTAGTTCGTCCTCGTGCAGATGATCTGTCCGTGTTCCCGTCTTCCACAGTGCTGTCCGTCCAGCAGCCATGTTCTCTGCCTTCCACCTCCACTCTCCCGTTTCCCCACTGTCGCATATCCATGGCGCCGGTCGCCAGGGCAACACGAGCCGCGGCCATTCAATCCCGTCATTAGGATTTCAGGATAAGGACACACACGCTCCCCGACACACACACACACACACACACATTTTGACGTCAGTGTTGATGCTGCAGATTCTGTAATCGGTGGATAAGTCGCCGTCACGACTCTCTGAACACCCAGAACGGTTTGATGAAGATGTTCACACGGTGAGCGCGTTCTGTAATCAGCAAACCCAAATCAGGGTTTTTGTGGGTGGAGATCCAAACAACTGAACTCTCTGATGTTCAAGAGCTCAGAGTGAAGCTAAGGTCAGATCAGCTCCACAAACATGTTTTCATTTTGCTTGTGTGGATCTTTCTTTTGCTTATTTTTGAGGCCTGTAGCAGCACTGATCCACAGCAACATAACAAACATTCAGTTCCCCTTTTAAACATGCTCATTTTAGGATTTGTGAATAAAATACCGACCAAGCGGGGAATTTTATGTTAGAAAAATTGGTGGCTCCAGCTGCAACTGACAGCTGTTGTCATTGTTTGATAATCTGTGGGTTATTTGCTTGATTAACTGATTAGTTGTTTGTTCTATAAAATTTCAGAAACGTGTTTTTGAAAGCTCAAGATGACGTCCTCAAATGTGTTTATTCACGAACAGCCCAAATATATTCAGTTTAATGTCATATAGGGTGAAAAAGTGTAGAAAATATTCAGTTTGAAGAAGCTGATGTCAGACATTTTTGACATTTTGCCTTTAAAAATGACTGAAGTCCTTTATGAAATTTATTGCAGATGGATTTAACCTTTCATAACTAATATTTCAGGCATTGCAGCTTCGGAAGTAACAACACTGTGTTAAATAATGTCAAACAAATATTTGGTATTTCTTCACAATTGTACAACAATACAAAAGTTAAATTTCCAAAAACTGCTTGTTCTGTGTAAACACAGGGTCCAGTTCATCTGAAAAGTCCCTGAATTTTGGTAAAGTGACTCTTGGTTGCAGCTTAGTCGCTAATAACTTTACAGTTGCACAAATGATCACAGAATTTTTAGTTAGTTGGATTATTTTTGGAAATTTTTAAAAATATGTTTATTCTTTTTCATAATCTGTACAATGAAGCATGTAGAAGAAAGCAAATTTCAATCAAATATGAAGATTTTAAGCTTAGATCTTGTTACTTTTCGCGATGAAACTGCACCTCACAGTTGCGTAGTTCAAGAACCACCAGAAAGTTCAAAGGTCAACATGTTTTTTAGGGTTTTACAATTTTGGGCTCTGATGAAGTGTCTTATTAGCTGCATCTTTCCACATTTTAGGTATTTTTATACTCATTTTGGAATGTTGCAATAGATGAGGTTAGTAGAAGCATTCAAAAGGTTAAAAAAGATCTCCAGTTTTGTCCATTTGACGTGGTGGAAAGACCTTTTCTCAATGAATTCTGATAAATTGAACCTTTAACCTACAACTTGTCTCTTCAGAAACAATCCTGTAGACTTCTCTCAGTTTTTCTCTCATACATGGCCAAAGTTTTGTTTGTTTTTTTCTCCGTCTTGAATGCTTTTTTTTAAGCATTGAACAGGTGTTTTTTTTTTTTTGTGGTTGTGGCTTCTTCTGCTCTTCCTCTACAATACATGCTGTAGCCTTTACTCAGAGATTTCAGTAAACTTTTTCTGCCAAAGTAACAAAAAACCACAAGAGAAAATAGACTCTTCTCGTAAACACAGTAACCAAAGACAACGTCACAGTGTTAGTTTGCACAGAAGTATTAATAGACCAACAATAGCTAGACTCAGGGTTTTGTTCACTTTTCCGGTTCTAAACCAAACTCGGGTAACTTTTGGGCTTTTAGTTTGCTTAGTTCATACAGAAATCAACCAACAGTTATAGAGCTTTGTCATATATATTTTTCCCTCTTGTCTTCGCGTTAAGTTAGGCTCAACAGACAAAAATAAAAGTGATATTCTTTTGATTCTCTTACATCTGCAGGGAAATATAACAAATAGGAATTCCCCAAATATGAGATCAAGGCCACCATTCTTCAATGTTTCTTTTTTAAACATTGACCTCAGGTGGTCAGTTAGCTGTTGTTGCTTGTTTGTTAGCTTTACATTAACCTACTGTAGTTTTTACCAAAAATGTACGTTTTTGGAAAATGGTTGTCGTTAATATTTGGTAATGTTGCCACAAACTGGCAGCAACGTCTGACTTCCATGTACAGATTGGGTTTGTTAGAAACTTGTGGTGGACTTCTAGCGTCAATCACAGGGTCAATATAGTCAGTCATTCATGCACACATTCACACCAACAACCAATCTAAAATCTCCATTTCCCCTGGTGTCCATGTGTTGGACGGTGGGAAGAAGACAAACCAAACAAACTACTCTTGAAACCACTTTTGGGATCCTATAAAATATGAATTCACTGGAAACTTGCTGCACACCTGCCATAAGTTTCCCACAAAGATGACCAGAAGTCCACTGCAAGTTTGCCAAAGATCTCATTTGCACATGAAAGCATGACCTTGCTGCAAATGTGCAAACTAGTTCAGGCTGCCAAAGGTTAACCACGACTACCTACTAGAAACCAGTGCTGCCGGAAATACTATCTGAGGCAAACATTGTTGAAGTTTAGCTCTACTGAGCTGGCGAACCACCCTTGAACAATCTTCTCATTTTTACTTGAATGTTGCTGGAGGTTTATCATCGTGACCAATGCTTGTGTCAACATTTTCTAGAAAACAAATTTCATTTCTAAAGGAACCTTTTCAAACATTCCCCTTTATTTCATTAGCTGCAGCTGTGTTTCCGAGGTTATAGTAAGAACCTGGTCTACATGTGATCAACAGAGTGGATTTAATGATGCACAACTTTGACCTTTAGTGTCTCCATTGCGCTGCTTTTGTCCCGGATGTCCATAGGATCCACCTTTTTCTATACTATGCGATGTCTTCCTACTCTGCTGCCTTGAGACTCAGACAATCAGTGACTCGACTTTGTCCCAAAGTTCACTGAAACGGTGGACTTATCAAAAATGTTTTTCGTCGTAGTCTAATATTGTGAGAAGCGCTAGTGTGATATTTAATTATATTGACAATTGTATTTGCGTTCATTATAGATGTTGCCTGCTTAAATACCTTCAGTTTGTTGGCTTGTGACGTGTTCTTTGTCTTTATTGGGGTTTTCCAAACACGCCCGACCTTTAAAAGCGAACTTTTATGTCATAAACGCTCCGACAATGACAGCGCATGTGTGTGTAAGGTGTAGATTTGCTGATAAGTTTCGATCTCCGCCCTGCTGGTGTCGTCTTACATATGCAGCTGGTGCATTTCTGTCATTATGTGCCGGATGACGGCATAAATAATCATTAAGACGGGGTTTGCTGTAGCAGACAGGTTTGGTGAACGTGTCCGTCCCTTTTTCTTATCGCTCTGATAATCCGACGCTGATAGCAGAAGGAGACTGAAACACACACAGTGGGGCTGCAAAGGGCAACTATTCCATTACTATCAGTGTAAACACATTTCCACGTTTGGCAGAAATGATGTGCAGCCTCCCACACACAGAGTTGTATCGGTGTCGTCGTATTAAATCGCTGATGGTCGCCTCCAGCTAAACACTGATTCCACCTCGTATGTGAAGAATCTGCAAACACCGACACAATCACACGTGTGTTTTCTGACCCGAATCTACTTCAGATTACGGCTGCAGGGTTTGTTTTTCAGTAGGTGTGTTCTAGTCTGACCTTTCACTGAAATATTCCAGCAGCATAAAGGTCTCTTATTTAGGTCAGAGCTGAATCTCTGCAGCGAACAACTTGTTTTCTGTCTTTTTTAAATAAGATCTTTGAAGGTAATTTGCTGCTGAGGTGTGTGTTATTCAGCAAATTGCTCATTATTGCTTATTAGAGGTGCAGTCATAGTGTTGTAGCAACATAAGCTCATGATTTAATGATTTTTTAATGTCAAATATACACGGAAAATATTCACAAAGAGGACTATCCAACCAAATCTAATGTAATTGCTCCTGAAAATAACATAATCGTAATGAAAACACACGTTATTGCATGAATTACTGCACTTATTGCACCAATATCTCATGTAGTTTTCATAAATAAGGCATTTGGTGAGTGTTGGAAAGATAAATTGAATTAAAACAGTGTCATATTGTGATTTGGGAGCTACTAAAAACCTCCTCCTGGTCGATATTTGGTACAATTTACAAAAATAAAGACGGTTTGAGTTTATCTTGTCTAAGTTTTAAGATAATCTCACCCCTGACATTGTTCATAGAAGTTTTCAGATGTTTTATCTAAGTAAAAGTACCGTTAGGTCGATGTGAAAGTACTCTGTTAGAAGTAAAAGTCCTGCATGAAGAATATATTGAAGTAAAAGTGTCAAAATGAAGTTATAGTTTTAACGTAGAAGTTCTGTTTTGGTCTATTTGACTGATATATTATTATATATGATGCTATTCTAGTATTAATCGTGAATTATCAGTGTGCCGGCTGCATGCTGCAGCTGCTGCAGATGGAGCTACTTTATTTACTTAAGAATTAGAATCAGCTTTATCTGTATTTGTAAGTATTTAAGGAATTTGACTTTGCTCTTAACAAACACATGTATTTAAACAAGCACAACTGGTTAAAGAAAGAAAAATGTGTTTATCTACCATGTACAGCTGTAGAAGTGCAAAGTGTGCAGATTCTGACTAATTAATAGAAGGTTATTTCCACTTCATCTACAGTGCTATTCAGTAGTTTGGGGTCATCCAGACAATTTCATGTTTTCCATGAAAACTCACACTTTTATTCATGTTCTAACATAACTGCACAAGGGTTTTCTAATCATCAATGAGCCTTTCAACACCATTAGCTAACACAATGTAGCATTAGAACACAGGAGTGATGGTTGCTGGAAATGTTCCCCTGTACCCCTATGGAGATATTCCATTAAAAATCAGATGTTTCCCGCTAGAACAGTCATTTACCACATTAACAATGTCTAGACTGGATTTCTGATTAATTTAATGTTATCTTCATTGAAAAAAAATGCTTTTCTTTCAAAAATAACATTTCTAAGTGACTAAACTTTTGAACAGTAGTGTAGCTATGGTGATGCATGGAGGTGGCATCATCATACTGTGGGGATCCTTTGCTGTTTCACTTGAAGTATCATCATCCATCACTGACCTCCCAATTCATCTTGAGTTCTTTATTTTAACCCTCCTGTTGTCCTCATTTATGGCCACCAAAAAATATTGTTTCCTTGTCTGAAAAAAATCCCAAACTTCAGCAAAAAAATTCCCCAAATTTCTGAAAATTTACAAAACCTTCAGGAAGAAAAGTCCAATAATTCCTTTAAAGTTTCCCTTAAAAATTTTATTTAAAAAAAATATCCCCCAAATTTGGCAAGAAAATTCTTGTAAATATTTTTCAATAAATGAGTAAAAATCTTCCAAAAAAAATTCTAAAAATATCTAAAGTGATTACATATACTTCAGTAAAACTTCTGATATTTTCTTTAAGAACATTCACAACTGAATGTTATTAAAGAAACATTTTTAACGTTTCTTTTTTTCCACAAAAATGTTTAAAAAAAATTCCCAGAAATGTTGCAAATGTGGACATCAGAAGCTTCACTGTGAAAATATATATTTTTCCACATTTTCAAACTTTAAATGGTTCAGTTTTGACCCACAGGACAACATGAGGGTTAATGTTATCTTCATCGAAAAAAATGCTTTTCTTTCAAAAATAGGTACGTTTCTAAATGACCCTAAACTTTTGAACAGTAGTTTAACAGACCTTACTCGATGTTTTAAGGTCAAAATTCACAGATACAATTTCAAATCTTCATAGTTCACGTTAAAAAACAAATTAAACAGTAAATGATAGATGGTCATGCAGCATATTTGAGATTTAATAACCCACCAGCACAGTGAGGAGGCTGAAGCTGCTGCCTTTAAGTGCTTATTATCCTGTTAATGCAGCTGCAGCTCCAGGCCTCGTTGTTCTAATATTATCTACCTGCTGCAGATTAACTCTAATCATCCACCTGGTCAGCCTGAGCAGCTTCAGCCTGCTGAGTTCTCTTCAGCGGCCGCAGCGTTTAGTTTTATTCTTTCATACGTGAGCTGTGTATGAGCAGGTGCACGCTGAATGCCATCATGACGAACACGCCTCGGTCACACCCAGTAACGTCACGTCAACACAAACGCGCAGCCACGTCCTCAGTGGAGCTCCTCTGTTCAGTCCCATCGCCGTTGTTCATTCAGCAGGAACCACGTTTTCACCAAACGAGGACATGGCGTGCTGGGTGGCCTGGAAACTAAATCCTGGCTCGGCGCCCGACCGGCCCGTTGGCACATTCATCAAGACATAATCTCATCTCGTCCTCGCTGCCTTCACTTCTTCTTTTGTGTGTCCTTTCAGGCCTCATAACCACCAGCAAACAGCTAAACAATGCAGCCTCTGATGGAATAAAATATTATTTTTTCTCCATTCAGCTGCAGCTCCACAAGTCAGTTTTATTTCATATTCAGCTGTTTTTTTTAAAGAATAAACAAGAAAAACTCCACCAGACTGATGAAATGATTCATCTTCCTTCCTGAACAGGCAAACTGTCGCAAGGACTATTTTTTTCCTCTTTCCTTTTTGGTTAAAAAGATGTTTCCTCCCGTTTTCTTCATTTCTCTTTTTATTTTTATGTCCGGTTTCAGATAAAATTAGGGATGTCCCGATCCGATCACATGATCGGAAATCGGGCCCGATCACGTGATTACAGACTCGATCGGGATCGGAAGTGACCTCCCGATTTGGACTCGGTTGGATATATATGTTTATTTTTTATTCAATTTCCTTTTTAAATGAGATGTATATAGATGAAAACAGGAATAGGCTCAAACCTGACAAGGTGGAAATGTTAGTTTTCATCAAGAAAAACATACATGTCCTTCAGTGAAACTCTAGACAAATATGTGCCATTCATAAGAGCACATTACTACTACTGTCCTTACGGTATTATAAAGTGGCTCTTTGTTAACTTTGTTCCCTATTGTTTACATGCCTTTGAGTTGAGCTGACCTGCTGTTTATTTTATAGAAGTTTATTATTTATTTATTTTTGCTGTTGTACCTAATCCAAAAGGGAAATTTATTGTTTATTTTTACTTTTGTACCTAAGCTAAAAGGGAAATTTGTTATTTTTACTTTTGTACCTAAGCTAAAAGGGAAATTTATTTATTTTCTGATTGTTATTTTTAGTCACAGAAATGTACTGTTCTAAGTGTTGTTTTGAATTGACGTTAAGAAAATAAAAAAGGAAAACTTTTCATAAGTTTTTTTGTTATTTTTTTAATAGATAATATACATATTTTACTATATTAGAAAAGAATCGGATCGGGACTCGGAATCGGCAGATACTCAAAATGATAGGACTCGGACTCGGACTCGGTGGCAAAAAAAACCTGATCGGGACATCCCTAGATAAAATCTAGAAATCACATCAGAAAAGTAAAAAATTTTGACTGAACAAGAAGTAAACATGCCCAGTAGGAATGAAAACCCAAGCTTTTCAACTTTCACAGTTTGTACTGGTACCTTTTATTTACGTAGTCTAGTTCTTTGTGGATGAGAAGTTGTGTTTTATCATAATTTCTCAGTCTTAAATAATACTGTAAAGCTTTCTAGGTTCTTAACAGACATTTCATTTGACTCTCAGGTTGTTTTTTTTCATGCAACCTCACATATTCTGCCACTTATTTGTGCAATGTTGCATATTCAATGCAGATCAATAGCTAACTTTGCTTGTAAAATGCGTATATCCGTGAAGTTTTGCTCTCATAATCACCAGTCAGTATTTATCTTCTTAGTTTAACAAATCGGCATTGAGACGCACATGATAGATTTTTAAGGCCACTCAGAAGTATTTAATTACTTTTTTTAACCCCTAAAACTACCCAGAAAAAGGTTCTAGAGGGTCGGTTCCTGTAGTCGGATCATGCACAGAGGTTCAGGACGCCTTAAAAGAAGCTCATAAGTTCCTGCTGTGAGGAAATGATCAGTTAGGAATCGACAAATATGGGTGTTTTTTAGGTAAAATATTGATTGGTGGTAATCAAGAATAACTGATATTTGGAGCCGATATGCATTAAATGTTGAACGTTTTAACAGCACATAACAGCAGAGAACCTGTCATTTATAACTAGACTTCTTCATTAGTAAAGGCGAGTATAGCTGAATATGTAAAATAGAAATGGGAGAGATTGAATTAGGATGCTCTAGTTTGTCTCCTGCTGTTCTCTGTTTTCTAAGTATTTTTCTGTTTTATCACTTTTATTTCCCACTAAGGTCCAGGTCTTAAAGCATTCTGAATTACTGTTTTCCAGATTCTGTTTCAGGTTAATCTGTGGCTGCCTTCTGACTTAGCTGCTAGCTGTTAGCGTAGCGTTAGCCGCTGTGAGAGAAGCTAATTTCCTGATTTGTGTTTCTTGTTCAGTTTTTGAGACATTTCTGAGACCGTAGAGTGATTAAAAACAGAGAGAAGTGGCTGCATCTAACCTGAAGTGGAGCATTTAATTTATCAGTAATTAGGAAATAAAAATACAGACACCGATAATCAGAAAAATGCCAAATATCGGCCTCGATAATCGGCCATAACGCAGATTCTCAGGTTTTGCTCCAAAACTCTCTGTATTTCTTTGCTTCCATGATGCTATACAGTATTTAAATGTTACATGTTGAAGTAAAATAGAGATTTGTTGTATTTTAAGGTTTCTAATCTGTCAAACATTAAATATCTTTTTAACAGTAATATCCTAAAAATAACTAGTGAAATTGCAGAGAAATAACGAAAAGCATCATCTTCTCATGCATGCATACACTCCTAAATGAAATCTGCAAGAAAGCAGGACTATAAGTCGGTTTTTAGTGTCCAGTTGATGCTGCGGCGTCCTGAATAAGATGAATAAAGTCTGATCTGGGCCTCGGTTGGCTCGACCCACAGCCTGAGGACAGAAGACGAATCACTTCTGCCTCTTTGGTGATCCAGGCTTTCATCACAGACCCACAACTCTCTGCAGCAGGATGGAAAAACTCCCCGTGATCTTCACTGAGTTGTGACAGGTTTCTGTGACTTGGATCAGCGGCAGAGTCTCGTCTAACAGGAGTCTCATGTGAGACGAAAAGAAAAGTGAAAGAGTGAAAGGGGAAGCGAGCCCAGCGGCGAGCCTGATTTATTGATGGGACTCACTTTTGGCATCCAGAGACTTCCTCTAAGACAGGATGCCAGTTTAGCAGATTTAACACAGGAACTTAAAAAAAAGAGAGAAGAGGACTTTTGGAGGCTAAAAATAGAGGATGTCTGGGACTGTCGGGGCTTTTCAAGGTGTTAAGACTGTATGCATATCAGGATTTGTGGATTGTGGCGTCACCGCTGCTGAATACTAATATTTTCTTCTGGATGTCGGGAGCAAAAACTAATATGTGCTCATCTTCAGTTGAAAATTCACTTAACTGAGAAGCAACGCTGGCTGGGTTTAAACAGATTTGTTACTTGTGTTTTGGTCAGAGTTGAAATATCAGTGCTGAGACATTTTCTGTGAATATTTTTACCTTTTTTTGCTTATTTATACACATTGCCCTATATCTCCTTCCTTCTTTATACACTTGAGAACATACATGTTACAGCTGTTAAAGCAAAGATACAATATGCTCAGTTTTATTCATATTTTACAGTAAAGTTGAGTCTGTAGACTTGAATGCAGAAATTCACTTTCTGTATCTTCATCCTGAACACCATCGTTTGAAAAATTTTCAACCATTACTGTTGCTCTGTAGATCCTCATCTGGAATCTGCAGTTATTCGTCCTTAACTTTGAGAATCTTTGAATCAATCTACAGAATTTATCTTTGTCTGGAACCTTTAAACTCTCCTCTTAGAACAACTAATGTCTGACACAAACATATAACAGGTGGAAAAATGTGTTTTTCTATGCATAGGTTGATGCAAGACCTAAAGAAACATCCCCGTAATATGCAGGAAGTAACCAAAAATGACTCGCTTGTTGTAGCTGTTGAGTTTCAACAGGTTGTTTGAACATTTTAGACTCTTCTTCATGATTTCTAGACTGTCATTGTTGCTCTGTGGATCAAAATCTGGAATCTCAGTTATTTGTCTGTAACTTTGAGAATCTTCGTCTCAGTCTACAAACTTTGTCTAGAACCTTTAAACTCTTATCTTATAATGAATGACTTCTGATATGAATCTGGAAACCTTTTTACGCTATTTATCAGACACTAAACCAGAATCTTTAGCATTTTATCCTTTTTAATTTGCAGATTATTGTCATAAATGTGCAGCATGAACCTTGTTTCATCTATACATCCATATTGGATGGGTTTTTCTGTGCATTCATTGATCAAAGACCCACAGAAATGTTCCAATAATATGTCGGAAGTAACCAAAAAAGAATCACTTGTTGGAGCTGTTAAATTTTGAGAGGTTGTTTGAACATTTTTGACTCTTCTTCATGATTTCTAGACTCATTGTTGCTCTGTGGATCCACATCTGGAATCTGCAGTTATTGGTCTTTAACTTTGAGAATCTTGGTCTCAATGTACAAACTTTATCTTTGTATAGAACATTTAAACTCTCATTTTATAATGAATGACTTCTGATACAAAACTCCAAACCCTTTTTTAAACTATATATTGGACACTGAATCAAAATCTTTAGTGTTTTGTCCTTTTTAATTTGTGCATTATTGTCATAAATGTGCAGCATGAACCATGTTTTATCTATAACCTGAATTTGTCACCATGTCAGAGCCTGGTTTATGTGTATACTGCGTGGTCAAAATTATGTTTTACCCCTCTTTTGGATAAAATAGAAGTAAGCTGGAATATGTAGAAGTATTTTTTTGCGTACACTGTAAGAGTTTTGCTCCATTTAAGAGATTTTTCTCCTCTGAAATGACTAAAAATTACTGAAATGTTGACTTGTTCTCAGAAACACTTGGTGCTACCAATTTTATTACATATTTACTGTCATAAACCTCCCTGTAATGACAGACCTGGGTAATTCAGGAGTCATGCAGGACGTTGGAAAACAGCGTGACATTCAGAGGTGGAGGTTAAACTCTGATCGGTCTTCCTGAGGCGGACGTGGAGCCGCTGGCTTGTGGCCTTGTGATGGAGATTAGTTGAGATTTGGATCAGAGTGGATGGAGCCAGGTACAGCACGTTAAGAGCAGTCAGCTGATGCCTCAGGGGGGAAGACATGGACAAACCTCCCGTTTTATGTGTATCAGCTGGGATCTCCATGGCAACTCTGGAGGAGAAAATAAAAGCTTTTCGCGACGCCTACATGTGGCCAGAGCACATAAATAGTAACTTATTATAGAGCGTTTATGGTCTTTCTGTCTTCTTTGAACTGGAACTCAGTCCTGAAACAGAACTGCAGCATGAAACTGTTTAAAATAGGAGGAAAAATGGGTTTTTCATTGCATATGTTGATGCAAGACGTAAAGAAAATTCTTATGATATTGCGATGCAGAAAGTAGCCAAAAAGGAGTCGAATTTCATCTTGTTGAGTTTTGACAGGTTGCTGCTGAATCTAAACACCATGATTTGAACATTTTCAACTCTTCTTCTTGATTTCTAGACTGTCATTATTCCTCTGTAGGTCTTCGATTCTTTGAGAATCTTGGATTCAGTTTACAAACTGAATCTTTGTCCAGAAGCTTTAAACTCTTATCTTAGAAAAAACGACTTCTGACACGAATCTGGAAACCTTTTTATAAGTGATTTGGTCGGACGCTGAACCAGAATCTTTAGAGTTTTGTCCTTTTTAATCTGTGGATTATTGTCATAAATCTATAGAATGAACCTTTATCTGTTATCTCCTCAAAAAGGTTTTTTTCCTTTGCATATGTTGACACAAGACCTAAAGAAACATTCCTGTAATATGCAGGAAGCAACCAAAAAGAGTCGCTTGTTGCAGCTTATTGAGTTTTAACAGGTTGTTTGACATTTTGGGCCAAATATATACACCATTGTTCGAACATTTAAGACTCTTCTTCATGAGTTCTAGACCGTCATTGTTCCTCTGTGGATCCTGGTCTTCCATTTTGAGAATCTTGTACTCAATTTGCAAACTGAATCTCTATCCAGAATCTATAAACTCTCATCTTAGAACAATTGACAAATCTGGAAACCTTTTTCTAAACAATATTTATTGGACACTAAACCAGAATCTTAGTTTCTTTCTTTTTAATCTGTGGAGTATTGTCATAAGTCTGTAGCATGAACTTTCATTCATGTATAATCTATCGAAAAATGAGTTTTTTTTAAATGTTGTTGACTTCAAGCTTATTGTTCTCGTCTTAGAACAATTGACTTCTGACATGAATCTGGAAACCTTTTTCTAAACACTATCAGTCAAACACTGAACCAGAATCTTGAGAGTCTTGTCTTTTTTAATCTGTGGATTATTGTCAGAAATATATTGGATGAACCTTCTTTTATCTGTAATCTGTCGAAAAATGGGATTTCTTTGCAAATATTAATGCAAGACGAAAAGAAACATTCCTGTAATATGCAGGAAGTAACCAAAATGGAGTCGCATGTTGCGGTTGTTGAGGTTCAATGGGTTGTTTGACATTTTAGACTCTTCTTCATGATTTCTAGACCGTCATTGTTCCTCTGTAGATCTTCATGTGGAATCTGCAGTTATTCATCTTTAATTCTGAGAAAACTGGACTCAGTTCACAAACTAAATCTTTGTCAATAACCTGTAAACTCTCATCTTTGGATTATTGTCATAAATCTGTAGTGTGAACCTAAATTTATCTCTAATCTATCAAAAAATGTGTTTTTCTTTGCATATGTTGATACAAGACAAAGAAATAATGGTATATTGTGCAGAAAGCAACCAAAAAGGAGTTGAATGTTGCGGCTTGTTGAGTTTTGACACGTTTTGTTCAACACCAGTGATACTTTTACCGTGGTGCTTAAGGTACTTTTGAGAATAAATGCAGCTAAAACCACCTTCCTGCACGGTTCATGTTGGATTACACATTGCAGCAAAATACAAATGGGTTCGTCTAGACCTTCGGATCCACATTTGTGTTGCCGAACTGACTTTCCTGCAGCAAAAAAACACCTTCAGTCGATCGATCCCGGCTCCTGCGAGACCGACACCTGTCCCACTTACAGTCCGAGCAGAAGGAGCATCAACAAACTGCAGCTTCTTCTCCGAGATTCCCCAATTAAAAGCCCTGCTGAATAAGTCATGAGGCGGTTGGATCTAAACGGGCGTTACTGTGGTGTCAGCAAGAGGCCGAGGCACGATAATGTGCAGCAATAAGGAAGTAATAACCTGTAAACTGGCCTCGTAAGCTGCAGCAGCGGTGAAGCAGCTGAGAGGATATGTGAGAGTCTGAAGCCTTGGCTGATGACTGTAAAGTTTGGCCTCCTTCACAAATAGTGGGCAGGTTGTTGTCTCAGTAAACAAATCAGAGCTGTAATCAAAGTCAAGCCCTGAAGCAAACTGAAAATGACCTTATTTTGTCGTCGTGTGGTTATAAAATATCATCATTTAGGCTTTTAAATGTGAATTATTGGCTGAATTTGCCCGGAAACTGTAAGAAACTGTAGATTTTAATGTCATAATTTATCTGCGCCGTATTTCATGATCTTTGTTGGCGAGTGGAGTTTGCTCAGTTGCCATGGAGACGGCTCAGGTGTTGTCACATGATTGAAGCAGGAAACAGGCTGTCGAAGATTTTAATGGCCGAAAGAATTTACAGTGATGACGTTATCATAATTTGTCATTTCCTCCTTTCTTAAGTCCACAGAGATTGAGTTGAAGGTTCTCCAATGGGTTTTCTCACAGAAAAAAATGTCAAAAGACTAAAATTGTTGTTGTTTTGTAGCAGTCTTTGTCATAGACTGTCGCAGCATCATATTTTCGCTACATGATTATCGCAGCCTAAATATTTGACTACAGCAATATTGTCGTAAGTCTACGGAGTATTTAAGAGTAGATAAACTTCATTGATCCTCACCGGAAATTCGCAAGTTACAGCCGCTACATGCAAATGAAGCAGAGCAGGAAAGGACAATAATTACAAAAGTACAATAAAAATGAGGACACGATAAAAACTAGAGTATATGCACTTGTGCTTATATTTATATAATCAGTAACAGCACTACATTTGTTAAAGTTATAGAGAGAAAAGAGCAGCTTTTAATTTGAAAAGCTAAATAATTATGCTACCTATGTTTATTATGTTTTTGATTTTTTTCTTATTTATATTTGTCTAATATTTTGGTCACCAACATCCCTGAGTTGTTTCATCTTGTTCAGTAAATTCTGCATCTTCTAGGAGCATTGTGATTAGATTTAGTGGAAGGGTTCATCCTCTGAGGGGCATATCGGTGATTGTCAAAACTAGTGTATTATGGCACAATATATTCTGCTTTAATTCATATAGATGTTGCTCTGACACCTAGACATTGCTACAGACCAAGAAAAAATATGTCTGTCTCCTTTTCTTTTCTGCCAACAAGCTCGATTTCTAAAAATTAAATATTCCATCCAAACCACCACCAGGCAGCCTCCCAAGTTTACCAGCTACAGCCAACGTTTGCTGGCGTTTGGCTGCTGCTTGGTGTCATTTTCCTTATCGCAGCGCCAGTGAAGAGCAAATAAAATATGGTGGAAGGGGAAACAGTGTGTTTACTACACGAGTGGAATATTTATTTCATTTACCCTCTGGTGGTATCTGTAGTGTTGTGTGGGATTTTTCTTAATCAGGAAAAACACAAGTTCGGCAACGTCAAACTGTTCTGTGTTTACTTTTTAGCTCAAGATCTCCTTCAACGAGTCGAGTCTCCAGAGTACGTACGAGTATCCGTCGGAGAGCAGCGTCTGGGACAGCGGCGAGGAGGAGGACGACGACAAGCAGGACGGGAAGCTGGCGGACGAACAGCCGAGCATGGTGGGAAGAATCCACATCCCCAGACCGAGCTTCACCGGATCACCGACCCACAGCAACAACGGCAACGGTGGGGACCACAAAAAACACAACAATGAAACCAAATCACTGAACTACTCGCCTGTAATTGTCTGTCTTTAACCCAATGCTTTGGTCCTGACATCTTCACTGCTATTGGTCACATTGGCTGGGAAAATTCTTCCTAGTATTCATAGTCCCCAGAGGTAGAATCCCAAAACACTTGGACCGTTTAGCTGAATCAACCATTAGACTCAAATTTCAACCTAAGAATTAGTGAGAAGAAACCCAACAGCTCAGCTTAATTGAGACTCACTGCAGATATTCATGATCCCCAGAGGATGATCCCTAACAATTGTAACATCCATTCATTACTCCGTGGATTTTATTTTGTTCAAAAGAATGGCGCACAAACGGTCCCTCAACCAAAGTCGGTATTCTAACAGCCTAAAATTATCTGCTGTTTGTCCAACACTTTGGTCCTGACATCTTAACCGCTGTCGGTTACATTGGCTGTGAAATTTCCTCTTACTGTTCATGGTCCCCAGATGAAGAATCCTCAAAAATGACAGCTTCGCAGTTTAATCAACCATTAGATTCAAAATTCAACCAAAGAAATAATAGGAAAATATGTTGAAATCCAACAGTTCAGCTTAATTTAGCTTCACTGCAGATATTCATGATCCCCAGAGGATGATCCTTGACAATCCTAACATCCATTCATCACTCTGTGGATCTTGTTTTGTTAAAAAAATAATGGCGCACAAGCCCCCCTCCACAAAAGTCAGTATTCTACCAACTTGAAATTATCTCTTTTGTCCAACGCTTTGGTTCTGACATCTTAAATGCAATCAGTCATATAGGCTGTGAAATTTCCTCCTAATATTCATTGTCCCCAGAGGAAGAAGCCTGCAAAAATCAGCTGAATCAACCATTGGATTCAAATTTCAACCTAAGAAGTAATAAGAAGATATCTTGAAACCCGATAGCTCGGCTTAATTTAGCTTCGCTGTAGATATTCATGATCCCTAGAGGATGATTCCTAGCAATCCTAACATCCATTTGTCTCTGTTTATCTTGTTTTGTTGCATCTTGTGTCGCGGTTGTTGAGTTTTGAGTCTTGTTCAGTAAATTCAGCATTTCCTGGCAGTATTATCAGTAATTTTAGTGAGTACATTCATATTTTCAGAGGATGAACCCTTTCCATGTTGAAAATGGATGATAATGGATCCAAATCATGGAGTAAAGTGTATTTATGTCGCTTATGTCAAAGTAGAATTTACAAGTCGATTTTCAGGAGATAATTTCAACAAAATATGAAATAAAATAAAGTTACCTAAAATGATTAGCAACAGAGAAACCATATATTAGGTGAACAGGAACCCAAATGTTAATGAAAAAATATGGATAAATAATAAAAACGTGTCTAAAACGTATAGCTGAAGCAAAGACTAGGAATATTAGATTTATTCTTGTCTTATTTAAATATTAAACTGGACCCAGTGGTGTTTGGATCTACGTTTTTAAAAAGGGAACTCCTCTAGTTCTTGGAGGAATGAAGTAAAAATCTATTTTCTTACTGTGTCGTCAGCATTTTTCCATCACGGACAACTGATGACTGAGTGAAAAGAAGACGGATGGCAGCAGTTTTAAATGAACTCGGTGTCAGTGACACGACTCCTGATGTGTTTTATGGTGTTTAGATACATAAACGGAAGAGAAATGGTCCTGAAAGATGAGAATCAGGTTGAGGAAGGAGGAATAATCTTCTGACTGGGAGTTATTTTTCAATCAGTTTACACAGGGAGGTTCTGCTTTGTGGTTTTTAATGCATTGTTCAGGCTGAGGTGGAGTCATGGTGGTGTGGAGATGATTTTGTTAAACATTTTTCAGTCATTTTTATTCATTGTAATGTAATCCAGAGTGATATACCGGCATATTTTGATTATATAAATTACTTCCACATTGCATATGATTAGTCATTTTAGTGGGAGTTTGCATTTTTGTGTTTATTTTCCACTGAAAAAAAATATAAAAATGATTAATTATGTGATAGTTTCTGCAATCTGAACCAAACAAGTGCATCACTTGTGTCTGAAAACATGTAATTTATAGGTCAGTTCATCTCTGTAGCACCAGAATATTTGATTTTTTTAAATAGTATTTTGTGGCATATTTAACCTTTTTATCAAAAAAAATTGCAGCTTGTATTTCTATTAGTTGTTTGTTGTCGCCTTAGTTTTGGGGTGTTTTATTTATTTTGTTAAGGTTAAAAGTTTAGTCCTGGTTTCTCATCCTAATTCTGTGTTTGTCGTGGAAAATTCACATAAAAACAGCAGATTTGTGAGTATTTCCGAAATAACAAGACATGTTTCAGAGGAGATAAAATACACAAGGTTGTGCCAAAAAATGAAAAAAACAATAGAAAAGGGGGCACGAAAATGAGCTTTTCTGCTATAAAAATAACAAAACTTCTCTGATCAGGTCGTTGCTTCTTGGAACCAAACAGGAAACATAAAAGTTTGGAGACAGAGACACCTACTGGACAAACCGTTAACTACATCAACTTGTAATTTTACTCAAAAATCTTAAACATCCTCTCAAAAAATCATATAAAACACCTTTATATGTGTGTGTATTGTATTGCTATATTGTACATTTTTTGGATTTATGCACAAAGGGAAGCCTTACGGACTCATTGGTAAACAAGGAGGTCATCAACATGTCGGTTTTATCGTTTGTTTTGTTTTTCTGCAGATCTTTCCAGCTACATTCCCAAACACTCGGTGGACTTCAGCGCCTGGCAGGAACACAAACATGACGACGGCGTTTACCAGGACGACACCAGCAGCTCCCAGCAGACGACGATGACGGAGGAAGTCATGGTGAGGAGTTTGTTTTTTTTAAAAGAAAGAAACAAAACACGTCAAAGTCAAAGCTGAACACACAGTTTCTGTTTCCGAGCCGAGCAGCAGATGTGGCTGTTTTTTTTTTTTCAGCTCCTAAAGCTAACATCCATCCGTCACTCTGTGGAGTTTATCTGGTTTTAGACAGAAAAACAGTCACACAATCCAAAAATACTTAGTTACTGCGACATACACACGTGGACAAAATTGTTGGTACCCCTCAGTTAAAGAAGGAAAAACCCACAATTCTCACTGAAATCACTTGAAACTCACAAAAGTAACAATAAATAAAAATTTATTGAAAATTAAATAATCAAAATCAGCCATCACTTTTGAATTGTTGATTAACATAATTATTTAAAAAAACAAAGTAATGAAATAGGGCTGGACAAAAATGATGGTACCCATAACTTAATATTTTGTTGCACAACCTTTTGAGGCAATCACTGCAATTAAACGATTTCTGTATTTGTCAATGAGCGTTCTGCAGCTGTCAACAGGTATTTTGGCCCACTCCTCATGAGCAAACAGCTCCAGTTGTCTCAGGTTTGATGGGTGTCTTCTCCAAATGGCATGTTTCAGCTCCTTCCACATATGTTCAATGGGATTCAGATCTGGGCTCATAGAAGGCCACTTTAGAATAGTCCAACGCTTTTCTCTCAGCCATTCTTGGGTGTTTTTGGCTGTGTGTTTTGGATCGTTGTCCTGTTGGAAGACCCGTGACCTGCGACTGAGACCAAGCTTTCTGACACTAGGCAGCACATTTCTCTCCAGAATACCTTGATAGTCTTCAGATTTCATCGTACCTTGCACACTTTCAAGACACCCTGTGCCAGATGCAGCAAAGCAGCCCCAAAACATTACTGAGCCTCCTCCATGTTTCACCGTAGGGACAGTGTTCTTTTCTTCGTATGCTTGGTTTTTGAGTCTATGAACATAGAGTTGATGTGCCTTACCAAAAAGCTCCAGTTTGGTCTCATCTGTCCAAAGGACATTCTCCCAGAAGCTTTGTGGCTTGTCAACATGCATTTTTGCAAATTCCAGTCTGGCTTTTTTATGAGTTTTTTTCAGCAGTGGTGTCCTCCTTGGTCGTCTCCCATGAAGTCCACTTTGGCTCAAACAACGACGAATGGTGCGATCTGACACTGATGTACCTTGGCCTTGGAGTTCACCTTTAATTTCTTTGGAGGTTGCTCTGGGCTCTTTGGATACAATTCCAACGATCCGTCTCTTCAATTTGTCATCAATTTTCCTCTTGCGGCCACGTCCAGGGAGGTTGGCTACTGTCCCGTGGGTCTTGAACTTCTGAATAATATGAGCCACTGTTGTCACAGGAACTTCAAGCTGTTTAGAGATGGTCTTATAGCCTTTACCTTTAAGATGTTTGTCTATCATTTTTTTTCCGATGTCCTGGGACAATTCTCTCCTTCGCTTTCTGTTGTCCATGTTCAGTGTGGTACACACCTTTTCACCAAACAGCAGGGTGACTACTTGTCTCCCTTTAAATAGGCAGACTGACTGATTATGAGTTTGGAAACACCTGTGATGTCAATTAAATGACACACCTGAGTTAATCATGTCACTCTGGTCAAATAGTTTTCAATCTTTTATAGAGGTACCATCATTTTTGTCCAGGCCTGTTTCATTAGTTTGTTTTTTTAAATAATTATGTTAATCAACAATTCAAAAGTAATGGCTGTTTTTGATTATTTAATTTTCAATAAATTTTTATTTATTGTTACTTTTGTGAGTTTCAAGTGATTTCAGTGAGAATTGTGGGTTTTTCCTTCTTTAACTGAGGGGTACCAACAATTTTGTCCACGTGTGTACAACAGGAAACAGCTGCATATTTTACATCTGAAGCACTTTTTTTGTTTATTTTTCCTTTAATTCTGGCTATATAATATTAATTATAGATTGTACCTTTAATTATACATCCTTAAATTCAAGCTAAACTAGCTGTTTTATTGCAGTTTTGTTGAATTTTGGGTGATAATTTTCCATCTTAACAGGCAGCATTGATCTTTGAATTCTCATATGTGGAAAATACACTCATTAGACACTTTATTAAGTTCATTTAAGCACCTCTACTGTTCAGAGTTTATCATCCGAGACCGCTTTACAGCATATTAGGAGCGTTGTCTGATTTTCTGACGTCCTCCGGCATGTAAACGGGAGGAAAGCTTTGTGACCTGAGACCTGAATTACACATTTCCGGCAAAGTCAGTGAACACTAAAAGTAGAATTTATAGTTTTATAGCCGGTACAGGTGATAAAGAATGTGAGTGAGCTGTTACTGTAAATAAAAAGACATTTCCTCTTTGGTCACATTTGGACAGAAAGACTTTATTAATATTTACAGGAATTGATCGAATCAACTGCATAGCACTTGATCACATTCATAACCTTGTTTGATTACAAGCTAAATTTGACAAAATAAAAATATTAGAAGGAAAACAACAACCTAAGATAGGAAAAAATGAGAAACCGAGTCTTAAACTCCTTGACTTTATTTATATGACTATTTATGATGCATATGGAATTTTTTTGCGGCTTTTAGACTGAAGTTGTGAATTTTAACGTTTAGTCCAAAACGTGAGAAAGGACGACTGAGTAGACATCCATGACTATAAAAACCTACAACTAAAGCTCATTTTAAGTGCTGATTCTTCTCTTGTTATTTGTAAATAAAAATCTTTATTTGTACTGGCATTTTGTTTATATTGTATTTAACCATTACTGTTTACAGGAATTAATAGAGTTGCCATCATAGCACTTAATGAGACTCATAATCTTGTTTGATTCCAAGCTACATTTAGTAAAATAAAATAATATTAGATAGAAAAAACAACCTAAGATATGAAAAAATGGAGGAACTGAATATTAAACTTTATTTTTTATTCATTTATTTTGCCAATTAAAATGCAAATGGACATTTTATTGACGCTTTTAAACTGAAGTCGAGTTGTGAAGTTCAACCTCTAGTCCAAAACGTGAGAAAAGGAGGCTTAGTAGACGGCTGTGGCTATACATACCTACAACTAAAGTTCAGTTTAGGTATTGATTCTCCTCTGGTTGTTTCTGTAAATTAAAAATATCTTCCTGTTGTTAAAGCTTCAGTACAATGTCCTACGGCCTGCCGGAAGTCGAAACTCTGGTGAAAATGTAAAGAAAGCTGTTGTGTAGATCACGATATCGATCTGTTCTTCATAAAAGTCATGAATACCAAACACTCTCATGCATGTACGAGTCATTTTACAAGAAGATAACAGAATATGTTGCACCGTTTTTACAACTTGGTCTACTTGATCATGTTTGGGATCCATGATGACGGGCAAAAAGTCGTGAATGTAGCACAATCCAAGGTGGCGTACAACCAAAGAACATAAACAAAGCTGTGTGACGACATATTGCCAACAAGTTTTCTGTCTTTTGTGTCTAATTTTTGTCATTTTGTACCTCGTTTGTTTCACTTTATGTTTCTTTGGGACAGTTTAGTCTCTGTCCTGCTGTTTTATGTCTCGTTTTTGATGTTTCATTCTTCGCTTTTTGTGTTTTGCATCCATTTTGTCTCTTTTTTTTAAATTATTTGTATCTTGATTCTATCGGTTTGTCTCATTTGTGTTGCTATGTACCATGTCACTTTGTGTCTCCTTCATGTATAGCTGTGTCTTTTTGCGATCTCTCCAGGCTTTTGCTCTCTGCTCTGCCCATCATCTGTTGAGGGATGTTTCGCCATGCTGGGTGGATCTCCGGCTTCTTGCTCCTCTGTTCGCTGTTTCTGGGCCGTGCTGCATTTGTTTTTCCATCCAGTGGCTTTGATTCTCCTCTGTCTAAAATTGTGTAGAACGGCTACTTTTTCAAAATACACTATATTCCCAAAAGTATTCGCTCACCCATCCAAATAATCAAAATCAGGTGTTCCAATCACTTTCATGGCCACAGGTGTATAAAATCAAGCATCTGGGCATGCAGACTGCTTTTACAAACATTAGTGAAGGAATGGGTCGCTCTCAGGAGCTCAGTGAATTCCAGCGTGGAACTGTGATAGGATACAACCTGTGCAACAAATCCAGTCCTGGCATTTCCTCGCTCCTAAATATTCCACAGTTAACTGTATTATAAGAAAGTGGAAGTGTGTGGAAGCAACAGCAACTCAGCCACCAAGTGGTCGGCCACGTAAACTGATGGAGCGGGGTCAGTGGATGCTGAGGCACATAGTGCCAAGAGGTGGCCAACTTTCTGCAGAATCAATCGCTACAGACCTTCAAACTTCATGTGGCCTTCAGATTAGCTCAGAAACAGAGCTTCAGCAGAGAGCTTCTTGGAATGGGTTTCCGTGGCCGAGCAGCTGCATCCAAGCCATACATCACCAAGTGCAATGCAAAGCGTTGGATCCAGTGGTGTAAAGCACGCCACCACTGGACTCTAGAGCAGTGGAGACGCCTTCTCTGGAGTGACCAATCACGCTTCTTCATCTGGCAATCTGATGGACCAGTCTGGGTTTGGCGGTTGCCAGGAGAACGATACTTGTCGGACTGCATTGTGCCAAGTGTAAAGTTTGGTGGAGGGGGGATTATGGTATGGCCTTGTTTTTCAGGAGCTGGGCTTGGCCCCTTAGTTCCAGTGAAAAGAACTCTGAATGCTTCAGCATGCCAAGACATTTTGGACAAATCCATGCTCCCAACTTTGTGGGAACAGTTTAGAGCTGGCCCCTTCCTCTTCCAACATGACTGTGCACCAGTGCACAAAGCAAGGTCCATGAAGACATGGATGACAGAGTCTGCTGTGGATGAACTGGACTGGCCTGCACAGAGTCCTGACCTCAGCACGACAGAACACTTTTGGGATGAATTAGAGCAGAGACTGAGATCCAGGCCTTCACGTCCAACATCAGTGTGTGAGCTCACAAATGTGCTTCTGGAAGAACCTTGTGGACAGCCTTCCCAGAAGAGTTGAAGCTGTTATAGCTGCAAAAGATGGACCGACATCATATTGAACCCTATGGATTAGGAATGGGATGTCACTTACTAGAGGTGCAACGGATCAAAAAGCTCACGGTTTGGATCGTATCACGATTTTGAGTCACAGATTGAATCAATTTTTGGATCAGCAAAAAAAAGGCACGATCTTCTCACTGAAGTGGATGCGTGATGGGATCTCCTAACGTGGCTCAAGCATGTTCAACATGTTTAAACTCTGTGTTTTGCACCACTGAATATGGCCTCATGTCTGCAGCCATAAACACCCTAGCAGCTTTTGTAATAGCTTTGGCCCGGTCGGATTCTGCAGCGAGGGGCCGTTTAAATGCCGGCGTGATCAGTGGTTGTTGAGCAGCCTTCGTCTTGGCTCTTGTCACTGACAGATCCAGGTGATGTTGCTTCATATGGGTGGTCATGCTCGATGTATTTCCGCTCTCATATGGCTTTCTCGTGTCCCAGTGCCTACACACCATTATAATTTTGTCCATCACCTTTCTTCCATCATCACTGTATTTTACAGGAAGCCAAAATGCTCAATTACAGGCAACTTCAATGATGCAGAAGGTTTTTCAAGTTCCTCTGCTAGCCATGACTACCGCTGCACTCAACTAGTGTGGATTAAACATGCGCTCTCCATGTGCCCAAGTACAGCTTTTTTTTTTCATCAACCCATCCACGGACTACGTGCGTTCCGAACCGTGGAGAGCGATCCATATGGATCATGGATCAATGATGATCCGTTGCACCACTATCACTTACATTCATATGCGAGTCAAGCCAGGTGAGCAATATACTTTTGGCAATATAGTTTACATTTATTAAGTAACCAGTTTCGATGTAACGTCATAAACAGAGGACCAGTCCATACCTAGTTCCAACGTATAGTGTTTTGTTGTTGCGTTGAAACTGGTTACGTAATCCGATGACTTGCCATAACCAGTTCCGACGAAATGCCGTAAAACGAGGATGTCGCAAACCGAGGACCCACCGTAATTAACAGTGTAACTGCATGCATGTATGTTTTTGCAGCTTGTGGTCTTTTTTCCTGCTTTATTTGGTTCATAAACAAGAAAGAAATCTAAAGTTCTTGGTGTGGATGCTGCAGTGTAGCTTGAATGTTTACTGCCAAAAAGTCAATGAAGAATCCAAGAAAATGCATAAAGAGTCTGTTTTATAAGTTTCTACTAAAAGCCATGAACATGTGTTTCCTCCTCAGCTCACGCCGGCTGACAGCTCCTCTCTGTCCGACTACAGCAGCGAACCGGCGCTTTACTTCTGATCTGTCAGACCAATCAGCTGTACAGTAGCATCTCACCTGTGGGACCAGACCTGCAGCTCCAGGAGGATCCAGACGGACCTCAGCTGCCTCCGACCTCCACACTCCAGCCGACCTAAAGCACACCTTCCTGATCCCAGACAGGATCCTGTTAGTCTGTTTGTTCTGGCTGATTTCCTGCCACGGTACCACGACGACACGCCACGTTTCTCAGCCTGCATATCAAGAGCAGAAGAGCTTCTGTTTTTTGGTTTGTGTTTTTTTTTTTCTTTTCTCACCAGGTGGCTGCTGTTCGATTCCTCAAGCTGAAGGAAAAAAAGCAGCTGGACTGTCTTTCCGATTCCTCGACAGTTGATCTGCTCGAAGGCGTCTTTCCTGCTTCCTCGCCGGATTCGTTTCAGGGTTTTCAGGAAGCCGCCAGAGTGGAGTTCAGTGTTAGTCAGAAAATAGATCGATTAAGGCAGATTTAAACACAAAAACAAACAAAAAAAATGGTGAAAGGGTGCCACAATTGTAGATTTATTTCCCTTTTTTGTTGTTTTTGTACCTGCATGTTTTGATTTCGGCCTCCGTTGGTTTTCTCTTTACTGTAAAGCTTCTGTATGCCTTTATTTTTGTTTTTTTTAGTTTCATTTTTTCTGGCAAACTATGCTGTATCGAAGCTGCTGGACGTTTTTTTGGTAGAAGTGTTTAAACGGCAAGCAAACTTCAACACATATGCACCCCGGCGGGAGGATTTCTGTCAATCAGTAGCAACTCTTTGATAAATGCTTGAAAAAGTGACCTTGGCCAATAACGTCTGTACGTCGCTGGTGGAGAATCATCACACTGTAGAATGTTTCCGTATTATCGACCTTTCTCTGGCTTCTCGTGTATTTATTCCTGCTTACAAGTTGAAGTTTGCATGTCTCAAACCTGCTCATGTACAAAAAGAAACGTAATATTTCTAGACATTTTGCTTTTTTTACGGACCTCATGTACTTTAACATTCCACGGAGAAGGAACTCGGTCCACTGAAGGCAAAAGTGATCATGTGTTTGTGAGAACGAATGCAAGACTGCGTGTGTTTGGGAGAATATGTAATTCTTTTTTATTATTATTAAGATTGTTTTATATGCACCACATTTCCAGATTATTTTTTTTTTTTACTCATAATGCCAACTGATTAAAGTGTTGCTGTAAAAGCCTCACACACATTCGTTATTTACAACCAGGATCGATGTTTTCGGCCAGTATTGTTGTACAGTTTCTCATGTTTTCATACGATTTGTCTCCCGTCGTTTCTTTTTTTTTCCCGATCAGACGGGATTCCGTTCAGTCCTCCGGGTTGGATTTTTTGCTGTTAGATCTTCGTCTTTGTCCGATGGGTTTAGGAGTTATTTGTCTCGTCAGTCAGGAGTCTTGGATGTTAAATGTCTTTTGCACTGTCATGCTTTTTAGCTTTGTTTTGCACCTCATGAGGAAACAGGCGACAGAGGAAATGTGCACTTAAAAGAACAGGAAGCCTAAGTTGAAGAGTTTCGTCTCATATTGTTAAAAAACCACTAAGCTTGTAGACGAGGAGCAGTTTTGACCACTTGGTTTTCAAATCGATTTTCTAGAGTCACACTTTGGAACTGAACTCTTCAGCTGTTTATGATGAATGCACTGCCGATGAATGCCATGTCCACTTTTGTTTTGTACTATTTTTGCCACAGCCTTGCATCAAAAGTCTTATGATTGTCGGCCTTGTCACTGTGACCAAAATACAGCAGCCCAAGTGCAGTTTGTCCACACAGGTCGAGGCTTTAACCACTAAAATCCTCCATTTTTAACTTGGATATCGTCCCTCTGACCTCATGTGTCACTTTTTGATGTATAGCAGATTTAAAGAAGTAAAAATTTAGCGCGTTTTAGCTCATTTACTATGTATACTTCACATTATTGCTAAGTCTGCATAGGAAATGCTTCTATTTTAGAAGTCTGAATGTATTTTTAAACCACTGAAGACGCCCAGAATTTCACATCTAAAAGAATATATTAAGATTCTACTCAAACACTCTTAATTTGTCACTTAAAACTTACTTGACTTGTATCTGAAGTTTGAACTTTTTTGCAAATATTTCCTCTCAATAACAAAAAGTAAAACTTCTCAAGTTCAGTAAAATAAAAAAGTGTGAATTTACATCATAATTAGTGAAATAAGGGAACAAAAAATAACAGTTGGGCAGTTCTAAACTTAATTCCTCCATTTTTCATATCTTTGGTTGTTTTCTCAATGTAATATTCTTTTATTTTGCTAAATTTAGCTTGTAATCAAACAAGATTAGTGCTGAAGTGCTATGAAGGCAACTCTTCATTTCCTGTAAATATTCAAAGTTAAATACAATATAAAGAAAATGTCAGTACAGGATGAAGATTTTAATTAACAAATAAGAGGAGAATCAACACTTAAAATGATAGATATGTGTAGTGGCCTTTTCTCACATTTTGTACTAAAGGTTAAACTACACAACTTCAGTCTGAAATTAGTCTAACAAGTCACAAAGTGGAGGAGTTTAAGAATGGATTTCTCCATTTTTGTGCTGCTTTTTAATCTAATGTCCTAATCAAGCAAGATTACGAATCTCATCAAGCACCATGCAGCCGATTCTGATACATATTAAATGTTCAGCACTGAGACTTTTAAACTTAATCTACATTTTCTTAATGTAAAGGAACTATAACTCTGCTGCTTTCTGAAAACCAGAAGCCGCTTGAAACAGAAAATATGCACCTGAAAAACAGCAAAAATGTGAAGTATGTATTTTTGGTTTTGGAGCTAAAACTTTTAAACATTTTCTCGATCTTCTTTCAAACAAATCCCTGCTCAGACCTGCTGTGTAGTCGTGGTTACCGGTCACATGACTTGCCTCCATCTGTGGTCAACGCCGCCTTCGTTTAACCAAAACGTCCCCTAAAGTACGCCGCCGCCGTTGTCGGCTCTTTACGGGAATCTTATTCGCTCTTTTTTGTCTTTCTGAGAACTGAAGGACCAAAGAGGCAGAAGGAACTGTGGGAAACTTCACTAATCGTCTTATTAAATGACCACCAGCATTTCTGAAGGCCATTAACGGGGACTAAGAGACGCTTTACATGCTCCTGGAGCGTCTCTGACAGCCAGTGTTTTTCCCATCTGTCCACTCCTGTTTGCAAAGTGAGCAGTTTGTGTTTTGGGCTCTGTGGTAGAAGCTCCTTCATCCTTTACTTTCTCCCTCCTCTGTAAATCTACATCGCAGCAGATGTGCTTACTGTAAAGTTATTGTCAATGATTTTTGGGCAAGTAAAACAAAACAAAGTAAAAAGTGATGTCATACTTGTACAAATGAAAGCTCAATAAATAGAAGACTTGAACAAATCTAAGTCATGTTTATGTGCCATTTTCATGCTGGGAAAAAAAACGCAATTTTAAACGTAAAGAAATGCATTTATTTAACACAGAAGCTTACAAAGAAACAACCAAATATATTACAAATAGTCCAGAGATGGGTGTGAACTGGTAAAAAGTGCAGAGTCGAGTGTGCTGCTGTGGTCAGAAGAAGAGTTCAGTGACCTTCAGTCGACATTAGTGCTCCTTCCTGCGAGGCTCCGTGGCTTTACTGAGGTTTCCTGCTTCCTGCTTCAGGACGCTCAGCAGAGACTGGGAGCTCTCCAGGATCTGTACGAGGGGATAAAACACATTAAACATACTGTATAGACAGCAAAAAGCAGCGTGCAGAAAGCGGCGGTGTGACGTGTGCTGTAGAAGTAATTTTAAAAAAGGGGTGACGGTTTGTTGTTTTTTAATCAGAGCAGCTCAGGAGGGTTTGTTTGCAGTGATTAGTTTGAACAAACAGGGAGTTCAGGGTCAGTTTGTAGGATGATCCGCAGATAAACGAGGATTTCACTGACATCTACAGGACGGTTTACATCACAACAGTGTAATAGCAGCAGCTCAGGAAAGCACGATAGGATTCTTTAAGTAAAACTCACCACTGGGTATGAATTTTCTCAGTTTAAACACGGATATGTCCAATTTAATTAGGTTTGCTGCAGTTATTTAAGAAAAATATTCCCTGTACATGATGACAGAGCATCTGTTTTTCACATTTTAAGATCTTACTGACTGCCTTTAGGACCCTTTGTGGCGTCTATCCCAGCTATAGCTCAGGAAATGTCTGCCCAGGTGAACTTTTTGTTTATTTTAAAATGCTTTTACCTTTTTTCCCAAAGCTGCATTGTCTTTTACACACAAACACACTTCTGTCTTTTATGATGTCCGTTCACAGATTTGCTGAGTTTAAACACACCTTGGTGTAGGCAGCCTCCGTCTCTGCGATGGTTCGGTCAAATGTCGCTCGAGCGGCGAGTCTTTGTGCGAGACTTTCATTGACTCGGCTCAGCTTCTCTGAGAGGACTCGGATGTCGTGCTGCAGTCGCTCCTTCTCCTCTTCCTCCTGCTTGATCTGACGGTTCAGCTCATCCCGCTTGGAGCACAAATCCTCAATACCTGATGGAGATAAAGAGGTTTAGTACACCAAACCTTCTCTGGATCTGCCACTGACACATTAAGCTTGGAAAAAATATCTAACACTGATTTTTCCTTATTCTGTGACATAGCTTTTTAAAGTGAACTTTTTAATTTTTTTCCATAAATTTTAAATATTGTATGGAGCAAGGCTATGTAAGACACAAGAAAGAGTACAAATGTCACACTAGAAAACCAATACTACAACTATTTAAACCAATTATACACACCCTAAACTGCAGCTTTTGCAATTCTCTAATTGTGATTTTTTTATTGAAATTTGATGAAATGTTCAGTTCTGATCGGGTTGTATTCAGAAAATCTCTCATTTATACATTTTTAATGCACATTTCAATATCACGAAAGTAACTGTTAATGTAATGCTGAAGCTTCCATTTCATTAACTGATTTATCAACAACATTTCTGCACCCCACTGTTTTCCCACTTTAATTTAACTACATACAGTGTGAGGCAGTTTTAAATGTTTCAAACCTGTGCCATTTCAACTAATTATAAATAGAATTCAGCCCTGAAATGTGTCCTGGTGACCTGCCATACAGCCTGTCAGACTAGAAACAGATTAAGCAGCTGACAAGTGTTACAGCAAGTAACTTTAGCTGCACTTATCTCTTAAATAATTAGAGGGGGGGAAAGGTAATAAAGTAAAACTAGAGCAAATATCTGAAGCTCATAGCTGTTGGCAGTCATGTGGTGGCATTAGTTTGGTCTGCAGAGGGTTAAAGAGTGATTTCCAGGTGATAGACAGCATAATCTTAGTAGGTTAATCAGATTGTACAGTACTATCCTGGTATTTGAAACCAGAGCAGAGAATAGCAGCATCACAGACCATCTGACAGACTCAACATATGTGTGGAAAATACTAGAAAAGAGATGTGAAACAACGTTAAAGTTAAGCTTAGATAAGAAGCATATTCGCAAATAAGAGGAGCAGACAAGAAGAAAACATCTTTGTGGTCTAAAATATCCAAGTTTTTAGCGGTTAGGCTACTAAAAAGTTGTCTCCTACCATGACATATTATTTTCAGTGAGTGCCGAAGAGTAAAATTAGTTGTCCAAAAATAAAATAAGTGACTTACACTTGACCAGTTCGTTGTTGTAGGTCTGTAGAGCCGCAGCTTGTTGTGTCATGTTGGACTTCAGATAACGTTCCTGTTAAACCGCGGCTAACGCTGTAAGCTAGTTAGCGGTTAGTTGGTAACTTATCTTTCTAAGCTAAACGAGTTGTAATTCCGACATTAAGCTCAACATTCAACCGCTTTTCTTCAGCCAGAAGCTTTAAAAGAGATGCTCGTACATGGCGGGTTTCCCGGACAACTGAACCGAAGCTACTACCGGGTGACCGACCTACCGGGCGGTCAGGACGCTTCTTCTCTGGCTACATGTAGCCGCTTAACGGTGTATTATTGCGCATGCGCCCTCTGGCGGTCAGGAAGTATCCTTCACTGTTATACTATGGAAGCCCTGAAGAGCGAAACGGTGAGTGAGCATTTTCAAAATTTTGTATGAATGATTATCCATTATTATTTTACTTTTATTATTGTGTTCTGTTTTGATATGTTTTGTTTTATTTTGTTTAATTTTTTAAAATTGTAATTTAAAACACATAACATAAAGACACAGTATAAAAGTGTTGTTGCTTGAGACTTGTCCATCCTGTCTTTAGTTCCTTTTAGTCTGCAGCTTCTGGGTCAATTTTGCATTGTCCAGCAGTTTGTAAACTTGTTTCTGATGATCTTTAAAGTAGGCTTCATCTCTAAAAATCAGCACAAGAGCTTCAACTAAAGCAACAGCATATATTGAATAATACTCACTTTAACTAATGAAAATATGTTCGGACAGATTCTTTATTGACAGTTTGATGTTAGGAGATTAACAGAGTCCTTCTGTTTTCCTTTTCCATGTGTCCAAATACATTAACTACCCCGCCAAGGAACGGTCAAGTTATGTGATGATCTGCATTTGTCTGTCTGTTAACAACATTACTCAAAAACAGATCAACAGATTTGGATGAAATTTTCAGGGAAGGTCAGAAATGACACAAAAACCAAGTGATTAGATTTTGGCAGTAATGCAGCTTATAGTCTGAATCTAGGAATTTGTTAAATATTTCTGTATCATTGCGAGATAAGGGTACAATGTCACTGTAACTATGACAACAAGTGAACACTACATCAGCTGTCTGCTGACGATCACATGATTGTGATCCTACTACAATCCACTGCAGCAGACTTAGCAGGACTTATTCATCAGACATGACACAAGGAACAATTGATTACATTGTGGGGGTGTTTCTGAGTCCCATCAATTCCTGCTGTCCGCTACATAGTTAGGTCATGTGATTCGCTATCCGTACATAGCGTACACATGCATAACACACGCCTGTGCTCAGTGCAAGGTCATTTAGTTTGTGGGTACATCTATATTAAATGGATACATTCTATAGTGCCGTGATTTCTGCCACAAATTTTTCAAGATTTCATCCGTCGGAAATGATACGACTAAGTAGCCTTGGTGGAGTAGTGCCCTTTCTGAGTGCTTTTCTTGTATTTGATTTAAAGTCATTCTGTTGGCTAAAAAAACCCCAAATCTGTCAGTTTTGTGAACTGATTTTAATTTATTTTATTTTGACAGAGGAATACATTCAAATCATGAACAGAAAGGAGAGAAACTTAGTGACAAATTAATTTTTCAAACACACTGATAGCACCCCAGTGCAATCAATAGAAAGAACAAAGCTTTTCATGACTGATATTTTGGAGTTAATGTAGCAGGAAATTTGTTATAAAAAGCTTTCAGGTGTATTATTGATGCCTGTTTTGCACACTTGTTCACTGCCATGGCTCACTGAGACAATACAATAATCTAATTAATACCTTTGCTTTACCTGCTGTTACAAGTCAAAATGTCTGGATTGAAAAACTTCTATGAAACTATTAAAACACAAGCAGGTCCAGAGTGGGACTCATTTTCAGCCTTGGACTTTTATGCCTCAGACCGGCCCACTTTAGATCATGACCTACTACTATTAAAATCATGTGATTCTAGCCTTGCATGTTAAGTCTACAATAGCGCAGTGTTCTGAAAAGTCTTGTAATTCAGTGTGTCTTTCTAAAATATTTCCAATTCAGTACAAGTAAGGGTTGCTTCACAATGAGGATTTTTTCCAACATGAGAGCACATCTCCAACATTATTCTTTACAACAATATCAGAATCTATATTCTGTTCAAATAAGTGTTCAAGGATATCCAAACCTTAAAAATGAAATAAAAGAAGAAATAAAAATATAAAATTTTATGCCGCTTTTAATGCACTTTATATGCAGCTTTAGTGTCAGATATAATGTGTGCCATACACTCCAGATGTTGGTGGAGTTTATTTCAGTGTGTGTTGACCAGAGAAGAAAGTTTGCATCCAGTAAATATCAGCTTTAATGTAAGCGATGCTAACCGAGTGAACTGCTCAGTCGTAGCCTGACTAATGCTAACGTAGCATTAAGCTAACGATGTTTGTGTTGTGTTTCATGTAAACAGCTGAAGTGTGTTGTGTTAGTGTAATGTGGTACATTTAGTTAATAGAACTGTTCATGGAGATGCTGGTTCACATTAATGTAACTTTCAGAAAACTTAAATGTGATTAAAACAGTGAGGTTAAGGTTCTGTGTTGTCAGTAGTCCTGAATATCTGCTGAGTCTCTGAAGTTAAACTGGAGAAAACAGTAAATCTACTCTCTAGTCGTTGACGTTGTTTAATAACTGATTCACATGTTGTAGTGCGTATTCCTGCAGTGTACATTGGAAAAATAACCTCCCAGAATATGTCCAAAGTAATGATGAACGCTGCAGTCATTACATTTAAGTTACAGCACAGATTCAAATCAGAAAAGGAATCAAACCAAGTGATGAACAAGAAGGACACCTGGTGGTTTTACACTGATACAACAACGACTTTTTCAGCAGATTAGGTCTTTTTTTTGTTAAATTATTTATTTATTAAACAAAAATCAGTGTTTTTGGGCAGATTTAAGTGATTACAACACTGCTATTATGCCTGCAAGTATTGCTCGATTGTAAAAAGACTTTATTGCTGTATTAATTGTGGGTTCATAAATGATCATTTTCTTACAAGTGTCTTACTTTTGTGTCTTTGCCTTGTGAGAGTTCACAATCACAGACATTTTCACAGCCAGCTGCCATTTTGACATGAAATAGAAGGTGTTGTTAATGGCACTGTGCTTAAATATAACCTCCATTAGTGTCATTATCGACACCTGTGTTGAGTGTGCTGTGAAACCTGTTAATAAAAGCACAGATGTCACCATTAACATCTGCAGCAGCTCTGGTCTCTTCAAGTGTTTCCATCAGTTGATCCCATTCAGTCGAAGCCTTTAAGGCAGAGCGGACGAGAAGTCCTTAAAAGCGCTCAGACGAATGGAAATTAGAACATCCACTGTTTCCATGACAACTCCATCTGCTGAGAAAGATCATGTGATGCGATCAAAAGGTCCAGAACGGCTCCAGAAGGGACGTCGTGATGAGACTGTTTTCTCAGCTTTTGTTTCCAAGGTCAAGAGAGAGTTTTCAGTCTTAATCTTCACTCTGTTTCTCCCCTATTATAAGAGACACTGGACTGGATTACATAAAGGATGGAAGCAAAGACATTTTTATATTACTTTTATTTCTTATTGCCCACCAGTGCACTTAATTTAAATTGATTTTTATTTCACAGGGACATTGCAGTTTCACATAGTTTCGTGTTCAGAGCATGGAACTTATGAGCTTCAATGACTTTATAGATGTTACTGTCAACATGCATATCATGTCCCATTGGTTCCCACAAAAATAGACTGAATTGTAGATGTTCCTACATTAATGAAGACTTTTTTAGAATTTAGAAAATAGTGACTGGGCTGCACAGTGGTTAGCACTTTTGCCTTGCAGCAAGAAGATCCCTGGTTCGAATCCTGGCCTGGGCCTGGGATCTTTCTGCATGGAGTTTGCATGTTCTCCCTGTGCATGCGTGGGTTTTCTCCGGGTACTCCGGGTTCCTCCCACAGTCTAAAAATATGCTGAGGTTAATTGATTATTCTAAATTGCCCGTAGGTGTGAATGTGAGTGTGATTGTCTGTCTGTATATGTAGCCCTGCAACAGACTGGTGACCTGTCCAGGGTGTCCCCTGCCTTCGCCTGAGTCAGCTGGGATAGGCTCCGGCACCCCCCGCGACCCTAGTGAGGATAAAGCGGTGTATAGAGAATGGATGGATGGATGGAAATAGTGACCTTAACATCAGTGTTGAAAGTCAGACAGGATTTACAATTTGCCCAAATATACTAAATCAGTCTTGAAAGTCTGCATTAAAATCTCAGGTTTGTGCCAGTATGATTTAATACCAAAGAATACTATTACCTAAAGATAATTCCTCAGTATGTTTTTAATTGACCAAGAGCTGATTGATGTTATCAGATCAAGATTTTATATTAGACTAAAATAAGCCATCATCATACTTTCAGCTTTGCTGTTACTAAATCATAAAATAAACCAAACTGATTAGATTATGTTAAAATTCTGAAGTGTTCACAATTACAAAAAGTTAACAAAAATACAAAATATAGGTGTAAAGTGTCGGTAAGGCCCCAAACAATTCATTTATTAAAGTTCTTCCAACAACCTCTTCTCTGAATCGAGGTAAAAGTTCCTTCAGAAACATCCCCAACTGAGCAGCGCTTCTCAAATATCACCAAAGTTCCTTGAGGCTCTCTTGATCCTATGAACAACAAAACTCCACACAGAAAGCCTTTTGTTGTTACATCTCAGTTTGAACCACTGAACCACCATGTCACCTCCTTTTATTTTCCATAGATAGTACAACAAAAATATGCAGTTTTTATTCTCATAATACAGCATAATACACTACAACTTTTAAATATTTATTTAATATTTACTTTTTTAATCCTTTTGCACATTTCAATTTATTTTTATTATATATTATGGAACCTTACACATTTTTGGGTGATGAATTTGTACATTCCTGCAAACTAGAAATATTTTTTTATTACTTTTCTGACCTATAATCTGTTGATGACACTGACTTCTTATTTGTCTTGTAGCACTTACTTCTTACCGATTTGCAACACATTTTCAGTCTGTTCTACACTAAAATACCAAGCCACATCCCTTGTATGGAAAAAAAAGTATTTGGCAATAAACCCTCTCTGAATCTGAATACAATATAGACATGAAAGTGTCATAAAAATACATAAAATGTGGTGTATATGGGGAAAAAATGATTCTGAATACAATGGAAATACCTTAAAACTTAACTGAAGACGTAAATAATTCTATCAATAAAGACTATTTCATTCTTTTTTTCTCTGTAATATCTCATTATCATCGGTATAAGACGTTCGTTTTATGCAACAAATCTAGCGCAGATGTTGATAATAAAGTCTTTAAGTGACCAAATTAGCTTTGGGAATGATTTTGGATCTAAATTTCCAGTTTCAAACACCAAATGATGACTAGTGGTAGTTACTGGATAAAACAGATGTAAAGGAAGGAAAACAACATGAAAATTAATGTTTTAAAGGAAAATCACTCTTGATTATGGTGTTGCAGTCTATTGCTTAACTGAAACAGCATAAAAACATGAGGAAACATTCGACTGCACATAAAAACCTACATAAACCATAAAGAAATATTACAAGGAGACACTTTGTTTATTGATGCTTGAGTGCTTCTGTTCAGCAGTTTTTAAGAAGGTAGGAACAAACAACAGCTTCGAGCAGTTTGATTTGCACTTTGACACCTTGAATCTTCATATTCTGAGAAAACACGATGGTTAAAGATGTAACGATGCCTCCAGTATGACGGCTTATGTAATATTAATGTCCCTGAAGCTGCTAATTGGCTTCTATTGCTGACTTACAGAGTGGAAAAGCAGCTGACCTCTGAGCAAATCTACTGCAAACAGTATCTTATAGGTGAAATTTATATATATTTTTTAGGCCTGTGCATCAGCTTCACTTATACTGGGAGCTGGTTGCGTTTAAGCTAACTTATCAGTATCCAAATGTATAAAATTACAAGATAAACCGGCAACATTGTTCTCTTAGACATATAGGGAAGCACTGATGAACCCAAAGCACAGCTGCAGCTTTCGTCCTCAGACCTTCCTGGACTTAAAATAGACAGAATTCAGTCAGAGGGCGCACAGGTCGAAGTAGATCATGGTTTTGTTTCCGTACAGTCATCGCCAGCTCAGATAGTTGGAACAGTGAGGACTCACTGTCAGAGAACGAGGCCCAGTTTGAGTAGCTGAGTTTTCTGTGGAGTTATGGTTGAAAAAGTTACATGATAGTTCTGATTTTTATTTCACCTGTCATAAGCAGTCTGTAGAATAACTTCTCTTTCAGCTGCATTTGTGTTAGAACACCACAATTTTTCCAGTTTTTTATTGAAATTCAAGTACGGTAGTTCAAGTCCAATGAATAGCTTGAAATGGTACAAAGATAAGTGGTGAACTGTCAGTGATTAAAAAAAAAAGATAAGGTTACCCAAAACTGAACAATAATATGCATTTCAGAATTTTGCAAAAAGGCCTTTTTCAGGGAACAAGAAATGGGTGAACAACTTCAAGCTGTTCTGCAGCAATAGAGGTTGATCAAGCCTTGAAAGTTGGTGTTACCAAATCCTACAGGTGTTTCAACTTTTCTTGATGACTTCCAACCCCCTCTGTCTGCATAAAAATAGTGCTGTAACAGACCATGGCACCATGCCCTCCAAAGCTTTATTTGAACAGTATTGTACTGCAGAAGGTAGTGTGTTGCGATAAAAAAAAGGAGAGGAAAAGGCAATTAACAGTAGAAGAGAGACAGACTGTCAAAAAATTTAAAAATCTCACACTTTTATTCATGTGCTAACATAGTCACAGAAGGGTTCTCTAGTCATCAGTTAGTCTTTCAACACCATTAGCTAACATGTAGCATTAGAACACAGGAGTGATGGTTGCTGGAAATGTTCCTCTGTACCCCTATGGAGATATTCCATTAAAAATCAACTGTTTCAAACCTAGAATAGTCATTTAGCACATTAACAATGTCTAGACTGGATTTCTGATTAATTTAATGTTATCTTCTTTGAAAAAAATGCTTTTCTTTGAAAAATAAGGACATTCCTAAGTGACCTTAAACTTTTGAACGGTAGTGTAAGTCTTTCCTACAGAGAAGAAACTCAATATGTCAGTGAATACATTTTGCTTCACCATCAAACGGCACTCCGAAACTGGAGGAAACTCTGACAGGAAGAGGTCTGGAACACCCAAAGCCACAAAAGAATCAGAAGACAAGTTTCTGAGAGTCAACAACTTGGTGATAGGTGACTCAGAAGACCACAGCTTCAAGCACAGCTTAATAGTGGTCGTAGTAAGAAGTCTCAGTTTAACTGTGAAGAGAAGACTTGGAGTTGCAGCAAAAAAAGCCATTACTAAGATGCCAGAATAAGAAAAAGAGGCTTGTCTGGGCTGTGAAACACCACCAATGGACTACTGAAGACTGGAAGAAGGTATTATGGACTGATGAATCAAAATTTGAAATCTTTGGTTCATCATGCAGAATTTGTATACGCCATCAAGTAGAAGAAAGGATGATTCCTCAGTGTGTGACATGGAGGAGGAAGCATGATGGTCTAGTGATGGTCCAGAGTCAGTGACTTGTACAGAGTGAGAGATACCCTGAACCTAAACGTCTACCACAGCATTCTGCAGCACCATGCAGTGCCCTCTGGTATGTTCCTAGTTGGTCACAGATTCATCCTACAGCAAGATAATGACCCAAAACATAAGTACAAACTATGCCAGAACTACCTTCGGAAGAAAGAACAAGATGGGAAGCTTGAAAACATGGAGTGGCAGCACAGTCTCCAGACTTAAACCTCGTGGAGCTGGTTTGGGATGAAATGGACAGAAGAGTGAAAGCAAAGCAACCTACAAGAACCACACATTTATGGGAACTTCTGCAACAGAGATGGGAAGAATTTTCTGAAGAACATTTCAATTCAATTCAATTCAATTCAATTTTATTTATATAGCGTCAATTACAGTCAACTCGTCTCAAGACGCTTTACAGAACCCAAATGCCTGACCCCCAGAGCAAGCCCAAAGGCGACAGTGGCAAGGAAAAACACCCTTTTAACAGGGAAGAAACCTCGAGCAGAACCCGGCTCTATATAGGGGGGACCCATCTGCCTGCTGGCCGGGCGGGTTGAGAAGGACAGAAGAGGGCAAGGGGGAGGGATGGGAGAAGAGGGAGGGGTGGGAAAGCAAGGAAAACACAACACACATTTGGATACATGCATGACAGGATATGTGACACAGACAAAGTATAAGCTAACATTGAAAACTGACTCATAATTTACTCTTATGATGTACGGCTCTGACATTAAACATACTCCATATATAGCTAGCAGTAAAATTCAAACAGTATGTAAGTTAGCATAACAGTATAGTGAAGGCAATGCAGAGTTGACTGGTGGAAAAAGGGAGTTGGAAGCAGAGGGCTGGAGGAAGGTCAGCAGCAGCATCCCACAGTGGACTTGGTGGAGACTGGACCAGCTGGTGGAACATCAACCGCAGATCTGAAGCATCCAGCTCTGGGACCAGGGACACTCGGAGAAATAGCACAGGGGGAAACAGAGTGAATGTACTGCAATAACGGTATACATATTAAATGTAAAGGTAGATAGAGAAGGGCTCAGTGCGTCAAGAAAAGTCCCCCAGCAGCCTATAGGCCTATAGCAGCATGACTAGAGGCAGAACGAAGGGACGTCCAAGAGGGAGTCAGCTGTGCAAATGAAGACACAAGCCGAACCCCTGTGGGTCACCCAGTCAGCCCCAACTATAAGATTTGTCAAAAAGGAATGTTTTAAGCCTGGTCTTAAAAATAGAGAGGGTGTCTGCCTCCCGAACCCAAACTGGGAGCAGGTTCCACAGGAGAGGCGCCTGATAACTGAAGGCTCTGCCTCCCATTCTACTTTTAGAAATTCTAGGAACAACAAGTAAGCCTGCAGCTTGAGAGCGAAGAGTTCTACTAGGATAATAAGGTACTATCAGATCTTTAAGATATGATGGAGATTGGTTATTCAGAGCTTTATATGTCAGAAGAAGGATTTTAAATTCTATTCTGGATTTAACAGGAAGCCAGTGAAGAGAAGCAAGTATAGGGGAAATATGATCTCTTTTGCTAACTCCTGTCAGTACTCTCGCAGCAGCGTTTTGGATCAACGGTAGATGTTTGAGAGAGCTATTTGGACAACCCGATAATAAGGAATTGCAATAGTCAAGCCTGGAAGTAACAAAAGCATGAACTAGTTTTTCTGCATCACTCTGAGACAGAATGTTCCTGATTTTTACAATATTACGCAGGTGAAAAAAGAAAGTCCTACAGACTTGCTTTATGTGTGAGTTAAAGGACATGTCCTGGTCAAAAATAACTCCAAGATTCCTCACAGTAGTACTGGAGGCCAATGTGATGCCATCCAGAGTAACTATTTGCTTTGAAAGCGAGTTTCTAAGATGTTTGGGGCCAAATACAATGACTTCAGTTTTGTCTGAATTTAGCAGTAGGAAGTTAAAAGTCATCCAGGTTTTAATGTCCTTAAGACAATCTTGCAGTCTAGCTAACTGATCAGTTTCATCTGGCTTCATAGATAAATACAATTGTGTGTCATCTGCATAACAATGGAAGTTAATACAATGCTTCCTAATAATATTGCCTAAAGGAAGCATGTATAATGTGAAAAGTATCGGTCCTAAGACAGAACCCTGAGGAACTCCATGATTAACTTTAGTATGCTCAGAAGAGTTATTGTTGACATGCACAAACTGGAACCTATCTGATAAGTAGGATTTAAACCAGTCCAGTGCTGTCCCTTTAATGCCAATTGAATGTTCTAGATGCTGTAATAAAATGTTGTGGTCGATTGTGTCAAACGCTGCACTAAGATCTAACAAAACAAGTATAGAGACTAGTCCATTATCTGATGCTATGAGAAGGTCATTAGTAACTTTCACTAGAGCTGTTTCTGTGCTATGATGCACTCTGAAGCCTGACTGAAACATTTCAAACAAATTATTCCTTTGTAAGTGTTCACATAATTGATTTGCAACTGTTCTTTCCAGAATTTTAGAGAGAAATGGTAGGTTGGATATCGGTCTATAGTTAGCTAACACATCTGGATCTAAAGTGGGCTTTTTAAGCAAAGGTTTGATGACAGCAACCTTAAAAGCCTGTGGTACATAGCCTGTTACTAGAGAGAGATTAATCAGATCTAACATTAAAGAATTAATTAAAGGTAAAATCTCCTTGAAGAGTCTAGTTGGGATAGAATCTAAAAGATATGTTGATGGTTTGGATGTAGAAACTGTTGAAATTAGTTCAGAGAGACATATAGGAGTGAAGAATTCTAAAGATTCATCAGGTCTAACAGCCAATTCAAAAGCATCTGTGACATTTGTAGGAAGGGCCAGATTAATTTTATCTCTAATCATAACTATTTTATGTGTAAAGAAGCTCATGAAGTCGTTACTGGTTAAAGCTAAAGGAATACAAGGTTCAACAGAGCTCTGACTCTTTGTCAGCCTGGCTACAGTGCTAAAGAGAAACCTAGGGTTGTTCTTGTTCTCATCTATTAAAGATGAATAATATAAATAAAATAAAATAAATTTGATTTCCATTGTGGAAATAATGCCATGAGTGTGTTCAGCTCTTATATCTGCCAAAGGTGCTACTTTGAGTCAAAAGTTTAGAATACATTTTGGTTTCTAAATGGATTTTTTAAAAAACTTCATTTGTTTTTTTTGCTCTATGCTTTCATTTCAGCGTACAATAACACATTAACATGCACAATTTCCAAGAAAAAAGGAAAAATTGTTTTAAAACTTTAGGTCTTCAGTATATGTGTGTTACTTTATTCTTTTAACCTTTATTTTTAAACTCAGAGTACATTGAGGCATGAAGGCCTTATTTACAGTGTAGTCGAGTGAGAAAATAAAAGATGTCAGGGCACAAATAAACTCAGATATCACTAAAATAACTCTTAAAAAGGCAAAGTTAGTGAAATACAAACACTATTTATTGCATTTCAGATTGAAAAACCAATCATTCAGCAAAAACAAGAGCAGCTGGAAGCTAAATATGATCAAGTTAAAGGTTAGAAATGCTTTAGACTGCAGTCAAACAGTGACTAAAACTGTATTTTCCAAGTAATTTGAGTATGTATGGTAAAGATCTGCATTAACAGACAGTAATGAGGTCATGTAAGAAGTAAATAAAACCGTGAAAGCCCCGAAAAATGAAGAAACCCTTCCAGAAAGTGAGGGACATCCAACTGATGAGCGTTTATTTATGATGAGTTTAGCTGTGTTTAGTCTAGCCCTCTCAGCTGACAAAATGCTGCTGGTTTCCTGAACAAGATGGATCACCTTTAGTTGTTCTACTGGTTCTGTTGCATTCCTCTTGGCTCCTTCTCTGGTTAGACAAGTCTGGCAGCTTCTTCATCCTCTAATCCAGAACATCCTTCATGCTGGAGCCCTTGATCTGCTGAAATACTCGCCACTTTAGGACTACAAAGAGCAGGTATGAGGCAGATTTACCTGGTCAGTGTTGTTTGTGATCAAATTGTCTTGCTGTGTTTTAACCTGGGTCTTGTTTCATGATTTGGGAAGTCCTTCAGTCAAAGTTTCATCTTTTTTCCTCTCCCTGGGTGAAGACTTGCTGCAGACTACAAGTTTGGTTCTGTTTTTTTCCTCTGATTACTCTGTTTGCAGACTTTAAACAGCTGACAGAACTTTATCAGTTATTTTCTCCTTTAGGCATAAATGTTTTTACATCTCCAAAGCTAGACAGAGTTTTTCAGCCAACAGCTTCATAATATAAGACTGCCTCGGATGACAGTGTTTTCCCTACTTTTTTTAACCTTGTTTACATGTCCATATGGTGTTGTTTTCATATTCTAGAAGGCATACAAACAAACAAAGAAGCTGCAGTATCCTAATGACAGCCTTAAAATAAACCCGAAAATATAGATTTCCAGAGTTTCAACAAACCTAAAGAACCAGTTCTGTCAGGCTGCTGGATGGAGCTTCATGAATAATTATGCTCCATAATAGAAGTTGTCATTGGGAAACATGGAGTAGTTTTACAGTGTTTGAGCAGAGGCGTGCTTGAGTTGCAGTAGGAGAGGAGTGCATAATGAGAAATTACAGATCTGCACATTTTAGAGGACGCATCGAGAGCTATGGGTCTACTTAGATGTAAAATCAGTGCATAATACCAGCCTTAGATATGCATACTAAGGCTGGTATTATGCACTGATTTAGATGTACATATCTAAGGCTGTCATACAATACAATAATACAATGCCAGTCCAAAAAAGAAAAAGGTTGCACACTAATATTTCATTGGACTGCCTTCAGCTTTGAGTAGAGCACACATTCACTGTGGTATCGTTTCGACAAGCTTCTGCAAAGTCACAGCATTTATTTCTGTCCAAAGTTGCATGAATTTTCTCCCAAGATCTTGTATTGATGATGGGAGAGTCAGACTGCTGTGCAAAGTCTTCTCCAGCACATCCCAAGGATTCTCAATGTGGCTGAGGTCTGGACTCTGTGGAGGTAGTCTCATGCTCCCTGATCCACTCATTCTCAACATGAGCCCCATGAATCCTGGCATTGTCATCTTGGAACATCCCTGTGCCATCAGGGAAGAAAAACTCCATTGATGGAAAGACCTGGTCATTCAGTATCTTCAGGTATCAGCTGACCTCATTCTTTGGGAACATAAGTTGCTGAACCTGACCAACCCCAGATCATAACCCTAACCCCCACAGGCTGGTAGACACTAGCCATGATGAGTTCATCCCTTCATCTGCCTCTCTTCTTACCCTGATGTCCCCATCCCTTTGGAACAGGGTAAATCTGGCCTCATCAGACCACATGACCTTCTTTCATTGCTCTAGAGTCCAATCTTTATGCTGCCTAGCAAACTGAAGCCGTTTTTTTCTGATCAGCCTCACTGATCAGTGTTTTTCTTTTAGAGCTACATGGCTGTTTGGTCCCAACCCCTTGAGTTCCTTTCACATTTTGCATGTGGAAATGTTCTTACTTTCACTATTAAACATAGTTATGAGTTCTACTGTTGTTTTCCTATGATCATTTAACAATTCGTTTCTCGAATGTGATGGTTCACCACAATCATTCATGCTTTAAAAATGCGTTGGATGGTTCTTCACTCAGTTTTAGTAGTTTCAGAAATCTCCTTAGTTGTTTTCTTTGCTTGATGCAGGCCAGTAATTTCAATATTTTGACCCTTCTGAGACAGATTAACATCCTTTCCATGACCACAGGATATGTCTTCCAACCTGGTTGTTTAAGAAATGAGAAGCTCCTCACTGCATCAGCTAGGGGTAAATAAGTTGTTGCAGCTGAAACGTATTCATCACTGCAGTAATTATCCAATGAAGGCTCTTTCCTATTTGCTAAGTTAAATCCAAATGAAGACTATTTTTTTTGGACTGGCACTGTATGTTATGCATTTATGAGTGCACTATAGACAGTGTGACATCAATTTTGTCATCTCGTAAGTCTGCTAGAGTTCACGAGAACGCCTCTGTGGACATCTGTGTGCAAACCAACATTAGTGTCCATGCAAAAACGACACTGTAGTGTGTTATTTTGGCAAATATTGCAACTGCAATGCAAGATAATAATGGTCTTGTTCACTTATTTTCCATTTAAATAAACATAAAAAATCATGATGTGATTTCTGCATCAAACCAATATGTTCCTTTACATCTGGATAAAATGATATGTACCTCAATTAAAATGGTTTGTTGTGACATGTCTCACCTTTATTTAAAAAAGTTGCAGCTCCTATGTTGTAACTTTGATGATATTTTGATCATTTGTTGAGCTCTACTTTATAGAAAAACAGAAAATTCATCGACCAGTAGAGAAGATAAAAGGCTAATTAACCAAACCAATAAAGAAAATAATTGTTGTCCATGAAGCTGTTTATTGAAAAAGTAGTCATCAGATTATTTAGACAGTGGTGCTGTTTCTCTTTAATGCAGCTCTAAAAGTTAGAAAGGTGAAAATAAAACATATTAATTTGTCTGTTTTATTTCATACAAACATGCTACATGCACTGATCTTGACTTGTGGACAAATATTTAATATTTGCCTATATATTTTAACAATTTTCCTTATTTTGTTTTTTTCTTCCGATATCAAAGACTGAAAGAAAGTTAAAATGCTTTTTATGTTGATTTCATGCTCTGCTTTATTGTGCAGTGCGGAATATGTAGATTAAAACTGCTGTGGATGTATGAAACCAGATCATCCCATTGGACTCCAGCAAAGCAGGAAGTAATGTAATGCCTATTGTACGTTCTGCTACACATTTATAGCTGTCTGTTTGCATCCACAAAGGCTTATAATCAAACTTTAAACCATTTTAGGGCTGGAAGTGAGTATTTTCATTGACAAAACTTCTAAAAATTTAACTGTAATAACACAGAAATGCACTTTTTGAGGTGTTTTTAACGACCAATGCGTGACTTTATTGCAACAGCATGAAATAATATTTCAGAAAAGTGAAAGTAGATTGAAAAATTTGGTTTTGATTTGGTTGCAGGAAGCTCTAATCTGTTAAGCATGTGTTTTTATGCACAAAGGCCTATGAAAAAGTGCTTTCCAAGTTTGGTATGGAAAAACTGGAAAGACCTGCGTGTGGCTTTATGCAGGTGTTTCATTGTTTTAGGCCTGACCTTTGTCATATCCAACACCAACTAATGCTGAGATGGGAGCAACCAAGGTACAAATTCTGGTGGAAAATTGGTGCGGTGTTGTACATGCTGTAATATCACAAAGTTTTGCATGAAAAAAAAAATTCAACAGGATATGTGCTTGGATTTGTGTTTAAATCTGTAAAAGATAGAAGAAGTGGGTTTCAGTGCTGTAGATAAGCAGCTTATAGTGGTGTCTGCTGTATTTTCTGATTATTTTCTGTTTGGGCAGAGTCATTTTCTTTCCAGTTATCTAAATATTGAATGCCTAATTGTGACTATTGGCATTGACAGGATTATTGATAAACTCTCAGGTGTGGTGTTACACTGTTCACGAATCAATAAATGTGACGTAACCGGCGGTGGGCGGAGTTTACGTCCAGGCACCATGGCTTCGGTTGGGACCGAGGTGAGTGTGTGAGCTTTATCCAGCCTTGTTTTACTTCTACACAGCTTTCCCTGCCTCAGGGATATTGTTCCGTTTCGGCGGCCTCAGCTCTGCTTCCTAACGGGGCGATTTGTCGGCGTGGCGGTGCGGGTTTGCGGGAAATTTCGTCGCTGCCAGCCCGGAGTCTTCTGCTTTTGTGCTGGACCGGAGGGCAACTGAATGTGCAGGAAGATGCTTGAGCCCCGGAACCTGAATGCTCCGTGCGGGCGCGTTGTCAGCTCAGCGCCGGGGTCTCATCATTCATGGTCCGGGCTTCATATCACTCTCCTCCCTGCGTCCAGCTTTAGCGGTTCAAAATAAACCGCAGACACACATTAACGTGGATTTTCAAACCGATAATAATCTCAAATGAACCGAAATTGCGTGTCACCGGCTCCCTAGCGGCTAATTTGTACAGTGTTGTTTAGCTAGTTAGCAGCGATGCTAGCTAGCAGGCTGCACACTTTTCTCAAATTCGCGCAAAAAACACGTTTGTGGGGTTATTTTCTCTAAACCGCAGAGGCTAGTTTGGTTGTAAATGAAAGGAAAATGACTAAATGTTAAGCTGATACTGTTGTCTTCACTGTGCTGTGTGTTTAGCTACACGGTACAGTCAAATGAAGCAAACACTGGCAGCCACTACCTCCCATTGCACACATATGGCGCCAGCTCCTAAACTAGCTCTGCATGCTTCATTTCCACCTTCAACTTTTTTATTTTTAATTATTTGATTCACACAAGCTCGTCTTTTAGTGCTGTCTGCACATATTGTCACGACTCTCGTGTAGTTGTGAAGCTGCTCACGTTTGGTTTGCTTCATTGTTTTACATGATGGAGGCAATAATTGGTAAAGATACACTAATTGAACTCATCTTTTTTTATTTGTAAAAAAAGAAGTGCAAATGAGCTTGAGTCTTTGTTGCGTTTAATTGGAGTGTGTTTCAGAGCTAGTGTTCGGTGGTGTTCGGCAGAGGTCGCTCCCACTCCTTCCTGGTGCTTTGGATCATGTGTTGAGGTGCTGCACAGAAAGGTGTGAACCGCTGACAACTTTGCTTTTTTAGTGATGCATTATAGCCTCAAAGTTGCAGATGCATCAACATTTCCAAAACTTTAAAGCACGTATATATAGGCAGTTCTGTTTTTTTTTTTTAATGCAGCATGTCTCAAAATTTCAACCACCGCCTTTACACAATGGAAGTCATATGACGTATTTGTCTATTTTTATGTAAATGTTAGAGGTTGATGATCTATCTGAGTAATCCAGGAGATCAGTAACTAATATTTAGAACAGAGTTTCTGTTAAAATGAAACTCTAAGTGTCAGCCCAGAGCAGGGGTGTCAAACTCATTTTAGTTCAGAGGCCAAATTCAGCCCAATGTGATCAAATTTTTCCTTTGTTTTTGTTAAAACCCAAGTTAAATTTCAGCAATATTATGCTTCAGTTTATCATTTACACATCACAACTTATATATTGCACTGTTTCTAGGAACAAAGCATTTAGTTAGATGTATCTTGTTCTGAGTGATATAGTATTTTTACTTTATGATCAAAACGACTAAAGTCAGACAAAAACAAGATAAAATATTACAAAAATTGGACACAAAATGACAAAACTGAGATAAATGACATGAAACAATACAAAAAAGAGACAAAAAATTAGACATAAAAGTTAGTCACAAAAAATTGACCAACAACAAAAACTAGACAAAAAATAAAAGCTAGAAACAAAACGACAAACAAAACAAACGAGACAAAAAACACAAAGCAGTAAATAAAGCAAAATACAAAATGGCAAAAATAAAAAAACACAAATGAGACAAGGAAACACAAAATGACAAAAATCAAAAACAAAACAACAAAAACATGAGACAAATAAAAAAAAGTCAGACCAAAAAGAAGAGAAAATATTACAAATATGAGACACAAAATGACAAAAGAACAACGTAGTATTTTACTTGCTGATCAAAACAACTTGTCATGGTCTAGAAATTATTTTAAATTTACAGTTTTATAATCTACAGTTAATGTCCATCCATCCATCCATCCTCTATACACCACTTTATCCTCACTAGGGTCACAGGGGGTGCTGGAGTCTATCCCAGCTGACTTGGGCGAAGGCAGGGGACACCCTGGACAGGTCACCAGTCTGTCACAGGGCTACATATACAGACAAACAGTCACACTCACATTCACACCTACGGGCAATTTAGAATAACCAATTAACCTCAGCATATTTTTGGACTGTGGGAGGAAGCACAGGGAGAACATGCAAACTCCATACAGAAAGATCCCAGGCCCACCCCGGGATTCGAACCAGGGATCTTCTTGCTGCAAGGTGAAAGTGCTAACCACCATTCCACTGAGCAGCCCTACAGTTAATGTCTTCTCTGTAATTTTTACACTTTATCATGTCGCCCCGCGGGCTGGATTCAACCTTCTGGTGATGCACTGTATGTTTTACTGTCCGTGTCTTTTGATGTTTACTTTAAAACGGGCACTACCAACAAAATTTCATCATGTGATTGGTGAAAACTAATTGCATAATGACGATAAAGATCCTTGATAAAAAGATTGTTACAGAAAATGATTCCAGCTTTGTAAATTGTAATATTTTCTTTTTTCTCTGCCCCTCTGTGACAGTAAACTGAACATATTTGGTTTTTGTAGACAAAAGAAAGCACTAAAGAACATTATTTTGAGCTTGATTGACATTTTTCACTATTAGCTTACATTATACAGACCAAATAACTAATCCATTAATGAAATATTACACAGATTAGACAATGTTTGATAAATTAATCGACAGTGAAAATAATAGTTGCAGCGCTAGCGTTGAATGTGGGTTACTCGTGAGTTGCAGCTAGTCAGATTGTAATCAGTGGTGAAACAGATACTAAAAGGCAGCTGCATTAGAGCTGATATGGTACATTTTGAATAGAATTACTTTTTTAAGACAAAAGTAAAGATTCTGATTATCAGAATAATTATAAATATCTGGCCAAATTGATGAATGGTCAAACCCAAGTAAATGTACTTGCAAAATGCAATTTAATAGACATTTCATAGAATAAATGATGACAATAGGGCTGGAAAAACTAGTCATTTAATTGATTTACTAATTGACAGAAAGTTAATGAGGAACTATTTTTATACTTGATGAAATCCTGAGCAAATGTATCAAACATTTGTTGATTCCAGCTTCTCAAATATGTAGATAAATTAAACGGTTTCAAGATTTTGCACTGTGAATTGAAGCTAAAATGGTGTTTTTTTTCACTATTTCTTGTAATTTACAGAGTCACTGAATGATATGCAAGGAAACAAATTATATTATCTCGGCAGATACGAGTTGTGATTTTAGTGAAAAGTCATTTTTTCCACTTAATCAAATTTTTGCTGCGGTCTGCACTAAAGGCGCATGTTCTCTTACAATTAAAGAATAAGATTTGTACGCTGGGATGTCTCTTTAGCACCACAATGCTTTATTTGAAACAATAGTGTCATATTTGTTGTGAAACATTTTCCCTTATAAAAAAAATTGCAGCTCTGATAAGATAATATTTCAATTAATCACATAGCTCTGCTTTATAGGAAAAAACTAATAAATAATGATGAATAATGAAAAAAACTGCACCCCTTAAAAGTTGTTTAACTGAAAAAAAATAGTCAACAGATTGTTAGACAGTGTTGTTTCTTTCTAATGCAGCCCTAAATGCTAGAGAGAGCCGAAACAATTGGATGTTTATTTATCTGTCTTCGTTCTTATAAACATACTACAAACACCAATTATGACTTGTGAACTAATATTTATTATTTGCCCTCATCTTAGAGCAAAATGCTTTACTTTGTCGCTGGCGGAGGCTTCTTTTCTTATATCTGATCCCCAAGTTTGTGTCAGATTCCTTAATTTATTTAAATTGGCCTTTGTAGAAGTTGAAATGTGGTCCAGCTACTGAAGCTTTGATGTTAAATTCACTGTTAAAGAGAAAGTGGGGAACGTGTTCCTCCTCATGTGGCCACCCTGGATTGTTGGAGGAATGTGCTACTGCTGCCTCGCTAACCAACAACCACGTGCTGAAGTAACCGAAAACCATAAACGAAAGACAAACAGCTCGGCCCTACCAGGTGAAGGATCTACTTTGTGGAAGTGCTACAGGTTGTACCAGACTTCATTTGCATTGTCAGGACAGATGACCAACTGCAGGACAAACACACTAAATTCTTCAAAACAAACCACCAAGCAGATGACACAGTTTGCTGTACCATTAATGTAATATATATTAATAATATTTCATTTCAAATGTATAGTTTTTTTTGCGTTTGCTGTAAGGTTGGACGAACTCCAGCCTTCTGCACAGTTTGGCGCTCTGTCGTACAGGTGTTTCTAATTTCCTGGTCGCTCCATGTACATGTGTGCGTTTCCTTCGGTTGTGTTCAAACAGTAGACACAGCTGCAGAACAGCCTCAGTGGAATGTGAAGCGGCACTTTTCTACTCTGGTAGCTGAAATATTTATACATTTATATTATCTCGGACGTCTTTCTAAAAATGTGTGGATTCAATGCCACAAGAAGGTACAGTTATCACAAATATTTCCTGATAACTGCCAAAAATAGGTACACCCCCTATCAAAAGTTTTAGGACACGTTCTCATTCAAATGAATGAGAAAGTGTTCTAAAACTGTTGATAGGGGGTGTATATATATTAAAGATTTATTAACACAGAGCTCTGCACTAGGTGTAATTGATATGAAAAGTCTGTTTACACAAGCACTGCTATTCTTATTTTCCACAATCCTAAACTGGATTAGTGTTTCAGATTGATTTGTTGTAGGGTAAAAGGCAGAACTGAGCCCAAAGACAGTGCTGCAAAGTGTACTGCCTGCATCCGCTAGTACTGTCACGAGTTTGTCTTTAATGAAGGTCAGCGTTTGTGCGCAACTCACGCATGCTGCATAACCTTACAAAACCATCGAGGCAAGTCTGATCAGACAAAGAAAATACCCCATTCTGCAGCCCATTGCATCTCAGAAGATCTGCAGTTGAACTGTGTTGCCTGGGATTGAGACTGTTTTGGCTAAAGACTCTCTCAGGTCAATTATTAAACCCATAAACTCAACTCTGTGTTTCAAAGTTAAATATTTAGAGTTTTTTAAAGTTGAAAATGTCTTAGATGTAATGCCACATCATTGCTTTCTTTAGAATGTGCACATCTATGAAGTCTTTGCCTTTTTCTACACCCATCCCTTCGCTACTTGGTGCAGCTTGAGCACACCAGCAGGACACAGGAAGTCCCACCCTGCAAGTTGACAGGATTAGTTCTTTAGATTTGTTTTGCACGAAACCTCGGAAGTCTGAATCTGTGCTTTTTGAGACCATCATCGATACACTTCAATTCCAAAGCAGAAAGTTAGACATTGACTGTTTATTTCGCTCATGATTCGTCTTCCAGCGTATAAAAAAACACCATTTGGACATAACTGAAAGCTAAAAAATTGATTTTTTTTACTGGACGGATGTTTTAACAGTTGTTGCTTTGTGTTTACTTGACTAAAATCATGAGTAAATGTTGCTTAGTACAGTGTACCACAACCTCAAAAACATGCAAATTCAGTCGGTAACACTTTCCATATCCATGAGTACGTGAGGGTTGAACCCATCTGTAGATGTTTGCATGCAGAACTAACCTATTCTACAAAGGTAATAGTGTGCATGCTCAGCAGTCATGCATGTTTGAAACACATGCATCTACTTTGCATATCTTTCAAGTGGACTCTCGTCGACCGTGAAAGTAGAACAATACAAAGTCCCATAATTTTCGGACTATTAAGCACATCGGTCGTTTTCAAGGAAATGCACCTCGTGATGCACTTCCAATATTCCCCGTATTTTTCGTAATTTTTTTAAATTTAAAAATAGAATATTAGCGATTTTTTTTTGTACTGAAAATGGCTGGAATTGACTGCAGCTTAACCCTTTAAGCTTCAGTCAATTCCAGCCGTTTTCAGTACAAAAAATCGCTAATATTCTATTTTTAAATTAAAAAAAATTACGAAAAATACGGGGAATATTGGAAGTGCATCACGAGGTGCATTTCCTTGAAAACGACCGATTCATGGATTTTATACCGACTTCAGGACATGTTTTGGACAAAATAGTTTACTGGCTTGTGTCGTCTGGATGTAAAAGGTTGGATTTTGGCCGTTTTTTGTGGAATGTTTTCATCTGTGTGTAATAATGAACCCGGAAATGTGAGTCGCGCTGTGTGCGTTGAAGCCGTGTATAGAGAACGGATGGATGGATATTCGTTTTTGTCGGACAAATGTATTTTTCTCACCCGCTGTGGTAATCACATCTGAAAGTGGTTTACACCGGCGGATTCATGAGAATCTAAACTTTCCATCGGCGTATAGTGTTTGTATAATCGCGTTTGCAGCCGTCGGACATTCTTGAAATTCCTATGCAAATTAGTAGGTGTACCGCCGGCGGTACACCTACTACGCACTGAAGCGTAAAGGGTTAAAGAGGTTTTCGTTTCTTCCCACATCACTTTCTCAGTTGTAAACACCGCCATGACCGAGTTACCGGAAGTGCTACTCAAAACAGGAAGTCCCGCCCGTTGGAAAATGGGTGGCGCTGAATAAGGTGAATAGGGATGTCAGAGGGTGGATCAGAGGGTAGGGAGGGGCTGTATGCAAATACAGAGGGTAAGACAAAAGGAACATCTCAGAGGAAGGGTTGGGGGTTTGTAAGTAAATACTAAGGTAGGCAGTGGTTAATTTGCATATATTTGAATCAAGGGTAAGACAACAGAACAAAAGGACAATTGGATAACAGGAGGTAAGACAGGGGGTATAACAGATGGAAACAAAGGATGAGTCTGGTAAACACTTGCAAATGGCAAAGGATGTAGGAATTGTGGATAACCATGGGACATTGAATGAATGGGTGACATGTGACAGTGGTACCAAAGGTGTGCTATTTTCTTCATCAATGCCAACCAGTCAAAAGTCTCCTTAAGCAGGCAAGCCAAAGTTCACTACCTACTTTCTTCGATTCTACGCCATTGGATCGCCCATGGCATTTGACTCCAGCTACCGGAGCGACTGTATTCCAATTGGCTGTATTTGGACAGAGAATGATGTCCATTGAGTTCATTTCATGTTATTGCTCTATCAATTCTGAAGCTGCCAGTTGTTGGTTAGGTTTTTTTCTTTCAAATTTGCATCCCTATCATCAATGCTTATCTTTTTGCTTATCACAAAATGCAATCTTCAGCTAAAAGCTTCTCTTTTTTTCAGGTGGTGGTGACTGTTGCTTTCACTGGTTAGATAGTTGTGGGTTAGTGTGCTTTTGTTTTATACTGCCAAAGACTATTTCTGAGGGATAAACTCCACTTTATGATTGGGTTTTTGTTGTTTCATCCACCCTATCAGAGCAATAAATCCTCTTTGGTATAAATAGATATAATGGCAATGTCATGCCTATAAAAGAACATCTGCATGGTGTCTGTTTGAGTAGATCCACACTCTGTCCGCATTGCACTCATTTTGCATAAAAAATGTATCAGCTAAGCAAATGTCCACAAGTAAAGAAGTAGAAGTATTCCAGACTGTTCTGTGGTGCTTGTCACCAGTTTATCTTGGCTCATATATATTAGCTCATCTAATACCTCTAAATAATCTGATTATCATTCATAGCACACTGTTAATTGCAGCTTACTGGCTTCATTGTACAACCAGGACCTTCAGCACTTGAATCTTGGGGAAATGGTGTGTCAGATGGTGAAGGCTACACCTTTAATCAACATCTGGGTAAATGAAAGTAGGGAATCTCAAGTAGCCAAGTATTGAAGGACTCAGATCAGGGCCACAAAACATGAGGTCATTTCGGTTTACTTCAGGGACGATTAAAGGAGGTGACTTGTAATTAACAAAGACTAAAAAACAGTCCTTGTTTTGTGGTCTCCTTTCGCATAAAACAAAACTCTAAAGCAACTGGACTATTGGAAGCTCTGACACGAAGACCCTAGTAGCATTCACTATAGTCTGCAATGTTTATTACTCCCCAACGATATGAAATAAACAATAAATACTGCTAATGCTCAAAAGTCTTTGCCAGTAGTTGCGCTAAAGTTTAAATTGGTCCTGGTGATAATGATACAGGAAATGACAAGGGATGATTAAATTCTACATGTTTCTTCTTCCCTGTAGAATAATGAAATTTCTGAGTAAATTTCATGGCAATCTTCCCAAAAATCTAAGATCTCACTCCTTTAGGAACATAAACCTTCATGGAAGTCTGGGTTTAGGGTTTTAAAGTTTGTCGTTGAACAGTGTTGGTTGGTTGGTGAGGTTTTGACTGGCAGTGATGCAACAGAAAAAATCTTAGAACTCATGAAAATGGTATGAAATCATGTTGAGGATCATGAACATTCAGACATAAAATTGTGGCATTTTTCCATGTAGCTGTGGAGATCTTGGTTTCAATGAATGAGTCTGAAATCATTTGACTCACTGGATATTTTCATTAGATGTTGCTGCTGCAGTATCATGTTGGGATCTCACTCTAAATTCATTGTTAGAAGGACAATTTTTCTCAGTTTTCAGGTGAACCTAATAGAATGATTCAGTAGTTATCAGCGGTCAAATCCTTCTTTACATATTCTGTGATCATAGGGTTCCTGACCTCCTCATCAGTATGAGGAAGGTTGACTTCATGACTCCTGGCAACTGATATTGTGGTTTCTGTGTTGAATGCAGATTATGTCAGTAGGACGAAGAGCTACTGAACTACAAGAGCAGAAGAGAACAAAATCTGTTTACCGACAATAAATGGATAAACATAAATGCAGTTTCAAGTCGAACGAATGAAGAGAAGCAAAACGGCAAAATCATATCTGATTACCAGGCTTGCTGTCTGGTTGGTTAGTGCCGGACTGAAAGATCCAGCATGGACCAGTGCTTCCACTTTTAGCTTTGGTGCCAGAATAACATGCAAGAATAACTGACACTTGCACTTTTGAAAGAACACCTTGTAAACTAAAAGCTATTGCATATTAACCAGAGTCCAGACAATAGGGTAGAGCCAAAGTTACTAGATGAAGATAAAATTCTGCAGGTTTTGGAAGGAAAAAGATAAAAACAGGACAGGGTCTTCATGCAAGTGTCCATGTGGCTTTTCGTACCGTACTTTGATACAGCAGTGTTTGGAGGTAATAGTTGCATTAACATGTTAACAGGTGAATATTTAGAAAGTAATGGGTACCATGTTGAACATTTTAAATTAAATAATGTAGCATTAGCTTGCTGAATGTTAGCATATGGCCACTAGTCATTTACTTTACTACCAACTTTTGGACATGATGGCTCCCTTTCAGTTATTTCCGATCTTTGCTGACCTAAACTTATTGCTCACAGTCCCAGTCATCAGTAATTCTTTTTTCTTGGTTCGATCAGTCACCAGTTATTAAATGAACAATCAGGTGAACAACTGGCTTTGGTTGTCTTGGCTCAGTACATGCAGTAGAGTCAGTATACTTCTCTCTAAATGGGTTTTCATTTATTGCTAATACGTAGCAGCGGCACATGAATGCACACGATAATGACAAGTATGTAACGACCGAATATTCGGATATTCGTGTCCAGCGCTAGCCTTCAGTTAATAAGGTGACTTGTAAATGAGGAGATGCTAAAGCCTTTGGTTATTTTAATGATCTGTTCCCGAATGACTTGTGGACATGACAAAAGTTAGCTGAAGTGGAAGACCAACCACTATCTATATAGATGTGATGTCAGCCATTGTCTTGTGGACTACATTGAGCTTAGGTCATTGGCATCTTGATCTTTTTCAACCAGAGGTAACAAGCAACAGTTGGACCTGACTGGACACTACAGATCACAAGGCAGCCTTTCCCTAAAACGCATCCTGCTTTATTGTCTGTTTTACTCTAAATTGGACCGTAGTTCACAAAATGAATATCATGCTGTCTTCACAAAGTTTTTAAACTAGTAATTAAGACCATAAACCAATTAGGAAGATGTTTACTGGGGTAATAAATCAAGTAAGAAGTTGTTTCATTTTCTCATAGACTTCTATACAGTTACAACCAGAGGGGTTGCCTCCTGGTGGCCATTGCAAACAATGCAGGTTTAAGTCACTTCTGCACTTCTGGCATATCTTTTATATAGTTCATGAGACTGAATTCATTATTCTTAGTGCCCTGCTGCTTTCACGGCTGGAAGGCTTGTAGTATTTTGCTTCAACGCTGGCCCTATGGCACTTAGAGTAAAATATCTGTATGAGCTCTTCAATGCATAAGTTTAGATCTGTGAAGTCACAATGCATATCAAATTAGCTATACTGACTAAAGAGGCTTAGCTAGGCACAATGGTGAATGATCTGGGGAAATGATGTAATTGGCAGATATTCCAATCGGATTTCAGCTACAAATTTTTCAAGTTAAGCGTTAGTGTAGTATCCACCATACAGCAGATTTAAAAAGCGTTATAAAACATTATAACATGAGATACCATCTAATATTAATTGCTCCATATTCTGACTTCTAAACATGTATTATTTACATTTGTTATTGGCATGGGACATACAGCAGTTTTCACAAAAGCTGTGTAAAGTTAAATAAGGTGATATTAATCATTGCAATCTTGATTTTTTTTTTTTTTATTGAGATTTTGATTTTTAGTCGATGACTTGATCAGTGCTGAAGGACTCACACCTGTAAAGCAGTAACTAATGAGTTTCACGTTATATTTTTGTATACTTCAGGTTTTGTTGTACATGAGATTCATCGTTTCCTCTATCTTGTGCGTGTTGCATAGTGCTTAATCTACAAAACCAAGCTCACATGTCAGGGTTAGGTTGTCATTGTTCAGTTGTGAAATAGACGCCACCAACATCTCTAGATCTGAGTGACTATCTGCCTGATGTTTCCCCTGAGGACAAAATCTGCTTCAGTTTGCAAAGGGATGAACCCATGCTATTCTAACTGAGCAGAAAGTCTGTGAATTCTTGCTTTGAAGTGTGATTAATTGCTGATTATTCTTTTGTTTGTGTCTCTTATAACAAAGCAAGTCATTTGAGACATGAGTGGAAGTTCTGCAAACAATGCGGACTAAAAAAAATGAACTGAATATTAGAATGAATGGAAGCAAATCATGTATGAAGCTCAGAAAGCCTTTGTTCTGACACGTGCTCAGCTGGTAGTTTATCACTTGAAACTCTTTCTTTCGGCAGCTCTGCTTGTTACTTCATCTGTTTCACGGCCTGGTAACGTCGTGTCTTTTTTTCTCCGTTCGTTCGTTAGCCTGAGGCTCAACGGAGACAAAAGACTCTCCTGTTGAGAGGTTTGGGAAGTGGCCTGATGTCTGCGATGGAAAACCGTTTGGTTCTGAGCCTTTTATTCTTCTTCTTTTTTTTTTTTTAAACCTCCACCTTCCTCCTACTGTGGCTGCACATTAGCTATGAGAGCTGGTTTTTCCCCTCCTGAAACACCTCATTGAGTAGAGTAGATTACACCTTTGCATGACAAAAGATAAACAAATGAAGAATAGAAAGGAGCAGCATGAGGTGTAAGCAGTGAGCATATTTGGGTTGGGCGGCAGTTTATCTGTGAGTTTGGGCCCACTGGTAATCTCCACCGGCATCGAGGTCTTCCAGCTTGCAGAAATGGAGTGGTGTTAGAGTTGGAGCTGACTGAGCATGCTCGGTGGAGACCCTCTGAAGAGGAAGACCGACAGAGGGAGCCACCAGGTCACATGACCGGCGAGGTGAATGTGCATGCGGGGAAAGAAAAGGAAAAGAGGAACAATCTGTTCGACACGTTCTCGCTCTCCGTCCTCCCCCTTCCTTCTCTCTCTCCTCTCTCTCTCTCTCTCTCTCCCCTTCTCTCACTCTGCCTCACTCCCTCTCTGACGCCTTCTTCTTCTCAATGGAGGCCATGAGAAGAAAGCAGGTATGATGCTTCCTGGAGGCACACTAGGGAAAAAGACGAGACAGCTTTATGCTCTTCACCCTTGGTTGGCTTTTTAGTGGTCTGAGGAGATGCAGTGTTGCTTTCCAGTTTCCTTTTTTGTAAAATCCATTTTCTATAAAACTTACTCTTACTGTCTTCTCTTTCAGTTTGCTGTTGCTGCAGCTGATTGCTCTTGATTCCTGAAATCGAAGACTTGATCTCGAGGAGCAGTGATTTCGTTGTTGTTGTTGTTATGTTAGCAGAGCTGCTTTATCAAAGAGAGATTTGAGTGTTGGATCCTGTTGTTGGAGAGAGCTCCTCGTGGATTAGCACAACAGCTGTATTTAGAGCAATCACAGCACGACAAATATGATGTCACTCTCGATTCGGCAAGACAAGTCTGAAGATCTGGAAACTACCCTGATGTTAGTGTTTTTTCAGAAACTCCTTTTTGGCTGCATCTTTTTCTGTTCTCCCTCCTCTTCCTCTTTGCTCTCTCAGTGGTCAGTGTATAATGAGGTCCCTGGAGACCTGCTGTATGTGCAGCAAAAGCTATGTGATCAGGAATATATGCTGCTGTTGCCGTCTGTCAATTCAAAAGAAAGACATTAAACAGTGATGATGTGCGCTTCTTCTGTGTTTACCAGCGGCTAGATTTGATCTTCTGAGCAGCTTTCTGGCTCATTTCCTGGTTCCTCTGCACAATTACTCACAGGACAGGGTAACTTTTTGCATATTCTTGGAGATTATATTGAGATTTTCTACTAAGGTGTTTTATTTTGCCTTTATTTTGTTAGTTGAGAGTTGGGAAGTGACAGGAGACTCAAACTTGACTTGGTGCAACTGCATAGTCAGCAGCGTCAGGATGCCCCTTACTTAATTTTTATTGCTTTTGAGGAAAAATATTCCTGACTGCATTTCTTCAGAACACTAGTCCTTAAACTTTGATGGATTTGAGGTTGATCTGGTCATTTTTGTGTCATTTTTTTCAAACTTTGCTTTGTTGTTGTCAGATCCTGAACGGTTTCACCTCTTTAGGCCTCTGAAAAGATTATAAAAAACATCATTCTTTCGACAAGCATCTCAAATAGATATTTGGAAAAATAGGTTTCCCTAATTGCATGTTAGGCATTTGCCTAGATTATTATCGTTTTATGTCATCGGGGTGTTGACTGCTACTGCCGGTCCCTGGCATTGTAACAGCAGATTGTGTAACATGTTTTGTCTTTAGGTAGTTCTGACTTGTTTTCAGGTCTCTTGCGACAGCTCTAAAGATAGGTCAGGCCAGTGTGAAGCCCAGGCCATGTCACATGCCAGGTACACTTTATTATGTAGTGGAATGTTATATGGCTTCCTCTAATATTTGTGATCAGCTCATTTACAGCTCCACAGAATCCGGAACCACTGGGGCCTTCATTTTTGCAGCCATGCCTAAAGCTTTGGTCTCCTCTAACATCTTTTCCATTTTTAATGAGCTGCCTTAAAGCTCCTGATCAGTTCTCATAGCCTTGACTTCACCTTTGGAGCTTCGTTCAGCAGCCTCCATGTCCCTCATCCTCGAGCTCCCAGACCCTTTAAGTCCCCATCTAGTGGAAAACTGCTGCAATGGCCGCGTTCTGTCAGTAAACAATCTGGTTGCGAAATGGCGGAGATCTGCAGACAGCCTTCTCTGCCTCCCTTCCCCCCCTCTCCTTTCTGTCTCATGTGAGCAGGTTCCACTTTCCACCACTAGGGGGAGGGTTGAGCCTGGTGTTCCTTGCTATTTTGTGTTGCTGGTTCTCTCAAATCCATGAAAAAAGGGGAACTAAAGGCTTCTTCTTGTTGCTTATGCTTCACACGTGTTCACCAGACTCCTCCATGCAGATGAGACACCACAGAGCTTTGTCCCAGACTAGATGTTCTTGGGGAAACACCCTCGGGTTTTTTTGTGCTCACAGACCAGCCCTTGGCCTCAACCTTGTTGCTGTTTGACAAGGTGCGTGTTCTAGCTCGGGGATGCAATGTTCGGGAAATGATTTTCGAGAAGTCTCGTGGCTCATCTAGTTGGGGTGTCGACTGTGAGCAGGCCAGGACTCTCACTGACTGTCAGAGCCTTGTAGAGGAGAATTTGAAGTTAGATTGTTAAAGTGAAGCTTTCTTGATTGGCCTAGATGGAAGAAAACACTCACTACCTGCTTCTTTTTGTTTACTTCTCTCTAGATATGACCCCTACCCCCAATCAGAGCTCTTATGTCTGTCTTTATTCTGTCTCACATGAGGTCCTTGGTGCTGGTTATACCGTCCTTCAAGGTCACACTGACCTAAGTCCCCGTCCCTTTTGATATTTACACTGAAAAGCTGCCTAAGAGTGAAGGGACAAAGGCTTTGAGGAGCAAAGTCGGACCCTGAAAGAGAAGCAGAAAAGTGTGGATTCGTGATGGTTTTTGTCTCAGGCCTCTTGTTTCCTTTGGGCCCATTTTTTTCTCCCAGAGTGAGGTTGACTGTCTGCTCAGGAGGAACAGACAGTTTCACATTTCCTGCTGTTGCCTCTGTGAGAGATAAAGATGGTCAATGGGTGGTTGGGATTTTCTTTTGAAGCCGTGGCAGGCGTCTGCTGCTAATACTGGTTGGCCGGAGCAAAGAAAGGGAGAAGACGGACGATGAGGGTGAATAGAGGTGGTCCCTATTTCTGGGCTTTACTCTATAGTCTTTCTGACAATGACACATTAGCGGAAAGCACAAAGAAATAGGTTTTACTGAGCAAAAGACAGTTTTTATTCACAGATGTTACTGGATGTCTTTGCAGGTCTGAAATGTAACGAGGAACTCGGAAAATCCTCACTTTTATAAAGCTAAAACCACAGAATTTTGGTGTTTTTGCAGTAAAAAAGAATCCAAATACATTTAGTAATTACTTTAGCAGCAATATTGTTAACTAAATGTCTTTAGCTGCTTGACGAGTCAGGCAATGAAGCTGCATTTTGGGTTTTGGGACACTTTGCAAACTTAGCAATTAATTGAGAATGTTGTCTGCACCATGTAGTAATTCACAACGTGAACAAATGATGGTAGTTGCAGCTCTGAAGTCACTTGTTTTCTTTTTCAGCCCGCTGGTTTAGCCAAGAGCAGCGTGGATAAAGGTGCATCCACAAAGACAGAGGGACTCGACCCAGCAAGCAATGGAGAGGAGAAGTCAGGTATTACTCTCAATGAACTCCAAAGCGCTTCATTTAGTGCTCGGATCACTTTGTAATTTGCATTTGTGTCTTTGCTTCCAGACGAAGACAAAGAGGTAGCAGCCAGACTGGCCTCTTCCCCCGCAGCAGAGGCAATGCTCAACGGCACCGAATGTGAAGACACGAGGCACAAGAGCCTGACGTCGAGCAGCAACAAGACTGTACTGCTGGTCAATGAAAACGGCACATTGGACACGGAGCCGCCGCACGGTTCTGTTACTGGAAGCAATGGATTCGTTCTCACTAAGCAGCAGCAGGACAGCGGCGCTGCGACCCCTCACAGGACTAACTGGTTGCCTTCGGGCTCGCCGTCAGGGGGAAGCACGGCCAAACCCGCTTCGTCGTCGTCGTCAGGGTGTGCACAGGGTTCAGGTGCACTAAGGACTGCCTCCAGTACAGGGACTACATCGGGACAGGGCACATCAGACACTAAAAATGGCACTGTTTTGTCTCCGGCACCCGTCACCATTCACAGAGCACGCAAGACCATTTCCAGACCTGCTGTCAGCCCGGCACAAAAGGTAAGCCAGGCCCTGGAGCTGGCATTTGTCATTTCTGCTTTACGTTGGGTTTTATATGCATCTTACTGTGCAAAAACTGATTTTAAAGATGTATTATGCACGATTACTTTTACAGCCTGCTTGGGACAAATCTGCCACATCAGCAGCAGAACATCTTTATCTTTACAAGCAGGGACTTTGTACTAAATTACCAAAAGTGTGTGAACACCTGGACACTAAACCCGTACGTGATGAGCATTATTCTGCTGTTGACTGTTCTGTGAAGAGTTTCCACCCCATTTTGGAATCTCAGAAGAGCATTAGTAAAGTCGACACAGATGCTGAGCGACTACGCCCTGCTCGGAGTCTGTTTCAGTTGATCTTAAAGGTGTTAGATGGGGTTTAGATCAGGTTTCTGGTCAGCAAAGTGAAATTCTTCCTCAACAAACTGTTAAAACTTTTTCATTATGAGTCTAGCTTAGTATGGAGGCACTATGGTGATGAAACAGGAGAGGGTTTTTCCCAAACTGCTGATGTAAGTTGTTTAAAATATCATTTTCTGCCATTCCATCCAGACTTCCCTTATAAATAAGGGGCCTTGTACACAAATGACACAAATGATCTTGTCTTGCCACTGTGACGTCTCCGAAATGGCTGAAAAAGTCTGTAAGAGTTTCCTTTTTAAGGGTCTGTCAACAAGGGGAAGTCGGAAGTGAAACGATGTTGCAGATTTGATCATTTGCTAAGCGATTAGCTGACAAGTGACCCATCTCTGTCAATGAATTAATGCACTAAAAGTTAGATATTATAGCACTTACTTGATATAATTTGTGTTGCTGTACATTGTGATCTTGCTTGTTTTGGTTTGACTAATAATTCTCAGAGTAGTTGTGCAAATCAGCCCGTATTTTAGATAGTTCTGACTTGTGGGAAGGTGATTAAATCTGTAAATTTGCAACCATCAACATGTACAACTTTAAATTGTTCAATATTTCTACACTTTCCTTCAAACTTCTTTGAATTACATGCAGTTTTTACTGAGCTTGCTCCAAAAACTTGTCTTTTCTTTAGGAGTTTCTCTTATCTAGGCCAGTTTGAAATTACTTTGTCTGCATATGTTTGGCCAAAAAGTGTATCATGATAAAACAAAGCAAATGGGTGCAAAATCACACACAAAATAAGAAATCTGTGGCAGTAAAGCAGTCAATTGTGATCCATTACATCAAGAAAACCTTGTTGCATGTTTAAAATTTTGAATAAGTAGGAGAAAGGAGAAAAATGAGGAGGAAATGTTGAATTTTTGAGCAAGATTTTGTGAGCTGTTGTTGTCACATGAGGACATTGTGTGGAAAATGTCTTCTTGTGGACATTACTGTACAAATTTATATTTTACAAGTCAAAAGCAACAAAATTGTGTGCTTTTTTTAGGTGAAAATTGTTTAAAAACACAAAGCAACCAATCTTCTAAGGAACAAATGGGCTCTAACCGAGACTTGATAACGCAGTGATCCTAAATGCTTCTGGTTCTTGTCACCTTCAGCTTCTTAACAGGGAATTAAGGGAAGCAAAGAGTGCCAAAATGGAGAAAATGGAGACTCACGCTGCACCAGACGTGCACAAATCTTCACAGCAGTCATCCACTCAAAACCATCTACCTCAGAGTTCACCGGACACGCCAGCTTCAGCACAAACCGCTTCATCGGCTTCACCAGCACCTCCACCTCCGCCTCCTCCAGCTCCTGCAGAAACTACAGCTCCAGCCAAGCACCATCTAGGTTAGACGGAAAGATTCCAGCGACACGTGACAAAACTGACTTTGTTCTTGAGTTCTGGAGGAATCTGATCAGTGTTTTGGACTAGAGAATGACGTCTAGTGACAGTTGTTCGTTGTTCTCTTGTGCTTCAGGCTCTTACTCAGCAGGGTTGTCGTCCCATAAGAAGAAGAAGAGGAGGATGGGAACGTACAGTCTGGTTCCTAAGAAGAAAACCAAAGTGCTTAAGCAGAGGACAGTTCTGGAAATGTTTAAGGAGCTACAGCAAACTGCAAAGAACCCACAGGTCTGTACGCCTTCATTTGACCACCTCGCCGACATCTTATTTTGGAAAAAAACATCAAATTAAAGTTGTCTTATTTGGCAAGTGATCCATCTGTGTCAATAAAGTAATGCACCGAATGTTAAACTTGTACAATAGCATCGATTTGAAACCAGTTTGTGTTGCTGTGTGTTTTGGTTTGAACATTAAGTCTCACGTGGAGCTGGACCCGAATATCCGAATATTCGGTTGTCACAGTGGAATCCGAATAATTCTTTTGAGATCCGGATATTCGAGATCCCCCCCGGATGATGTTGCGTGATTGGTATTCGACTCGTCCTTTCCTTCCTTCGTCCGTCTGTCCGTCCGGCCCCCTCCCTGTTGGACGTTACAATCTGATCTGAATATTCGGATATTTGTCATTAAGTGGGGCCAAATATCCGGAGCCCAGAAATTGCTATTGGGGCCAGCCCTACTCTGATGGAACAGCCTTTTTGGATAGTTTTGACATGTGGGAAGGTGATTAAATCTATTAACTTTCTACTGTCAACATATATTCTTTTTAACTGTTCGGTATTTTTATTTTTTCGAAAATCTTGTGTAAATTACCTGTAGGGTTTTGACTGATTGTTTGTAAAAAGTAACCTTTGCACAACTTTAAATGGTAGTTAATTCATACTTTTACAGTCCAGCACTCTTGCACTCTGTGTGAACTGTCCTCGGAAAAAGTACCACAGATGGGTATTGTTCCATACTAGTAATACCTTTGGCCATCCATCCATCCATCCATCCATCCATCCATCCATCCATCCATCCATCCATCCATCCATCCATCCATCCACTGCTTAATCCTCATTAGGGTCATGGGGGGGCTTGAGTCTATCCCAGCTGACAAGGCTGAAACCAGGGGAGACCTTGGACAGGTCACCAGTCTATCACAGGGCTACATATACAGACAAACAATCACACTCACATTCACACCTATGGACCATGTAGAATTACCAGTTAACCTCAGCATGTTTTTGGACTGTGGAAGGAAGCCGGAGTACCCGGAGAAAACCCATGCATGTACAGGGAGAACATGCAAACTCCATGCAGACAGATCCCAGAACGGCCGTGACGTGATCTTCTAGCTACAAGGTGAAAGTGCTAACCACCACGTCACTGTGTGGCCTCCCTTTGTCAACTCCGATATAGAGAAATAAACATAAAAAAAAAGATGTTAAAAGAGGTGAAAGCAAGCACAAGCAGCGTTATAAGAACCAGTTGTTGTGTGCAAACTAGGGCTGGCCACAAATGTCCAGATATCCAAATATTCTGTCATTATGGTGGTATCCGAATATTTATTTTGAGATCTGAATATTGGGATTCTCTCCCCTGGATGATGTCGCACAATCGCTATTCGGCTCGTCAATGCCCCCCCCCCCCCTGGTTCCCGTTGCGTTTTCGTCATTAATCGGGGCCGAATATCTGGAGCCCAGAAATTGCCATTCGGGCCAGCCTGAGTGCGAACATCTGTTACGACAGATGCTGGATTTCTTTACTGCAGCTTTTGATTCATCCTAATTTCTTCCAGCCTAAAGAGGTGGCAAACATCAACGGGGAGAAGGTGGGAAACGCGTCCGAGGAGGAAGAGTCGGAAGATCTGGAGTCTGAGGAGGAGGAACGACAGCAACCAGCGGCAGAACCTGCCAGTGTCGTCCAGGAGACATCTGAACCCACAGCTCAGGTTGGACAATAAAAGCTGCTTCTTTTTCATGTTGTCCTGACATTATGGGTAGTTGGGATGTCAAAATAACAGAAATTATGTCGACGGTGCCGACAACACTGAAGATTTCTTGATGCAAAATTTGATGTAACAAAAATGAACCAAAAAAATGTTTTTAAAAAAAAATCTTGCAGTGGCGCTCTGAAGTGATAAAGAAGACATTATTGTTATGTTCCTGAGACTAAATCAAATTTTTATCCAGGTGTGTGGCTCTGTGTTGTAATAATTGTGTTTTTTCGGTGCAGGTGAAGGATGAGCAGGAGTCTGAAGAGTCTGGAGAAGAAGACGGAGAGGAGGAAGGCACAGAGTCTGATTTGGTAAGATCTTCTCACCATCATCACTCCACCTAACGTACAGCAAAGTTTTAGATCTCACCTTTTAAATATGAAACCACCTCTAACTTACCTCCGTCTGCCTCTTTCAGAGCACAGAGTCGAGTCTGAAGAAGAAGGCGCTGAAAAAGAAAACGAAAGCAGACAGCGCCTGGCTGAAGCCCTCTAGGAAACGAAAGAGGAGGATGAAGGCTAAAGGTGATTGTCGTCTCTGTCATCCACATGTAGTCCTCATGTTGCACCTTTCCAGGAGGAAACACCTTCTGTTGTCGGCAACATTCGCTCATTCTGAAAATACCGTTACTGTAATAGACATAAAAAGGGAAACGGATTTATTTTTTGGAAAGTTGAAGACCTGAATTTACACCTTTGCTGCAGCCTAAAGTCCTCTGAGAGCCTACAGAGTTCAAACATCCGCTTTTATTGACTAAAATAGTTTGTTTTGGTCGTAAACCTTCACATTATTGTAGCTCTGATGACATTAAAATACTTCAGATTCTTCTGTCTCCTCAAACTGATTCAGTGCAGATGAGTGTGAGCTGGTTGCACCTGCTGTAAATGACACATTTTTATTCATTAGCTGCTTGGGTGGAGATGTTTTCTCACACATAAGATCACCATTATTCTTTGAAACTGTATTTTCTGTTCTTTGTGCAACTTCTCTGGAAAACACTGAAGCATTTTCTTACCGTTTATTGTTGCTCTCCTCAGAACCGGAGGCGGTGGTTCAGCCTCAGGGTTTAGCTCCGGCCCAGCCTCATGATGACAAACAGTACACACAGATTTTCCCTCCTGAGTGCATCAACTACAACAAGCCTTCAGAAAACAAAGGTGAGCTCAGAAGAAACGAAGGAAGTCATTAAACTTGTGTGTAATCATCATGTCATGAAATTATTCATCTCAAAGAGTGACATTGTTAGGTGATTGCTCATTATTCTGGGTAGGGCTGAACATTTAAAAAAAAAAAACCTTCCTTACAAAAGTCAGTAATTATTTTAATAATCGAAACGAATGAAAGACGCAGGATTGTTTTTCTTGTGCTGATGAAACCATTTTTAACACAATTGGCTCAGTTACATTAAGAGTTTGAAGAACACATGAGGTTAAACACCAGGTTACTTGAATTAGAAATTAAATAGCAAAAAAAATAAGGACTTAATATGAACCTGCTATTCAACAATACACAAATACAAAAATTGCAACTATAAACAAACTAAATAGTGTTGGGACATGATTAATTGCGATATTTGACACAATAAGCAAAGTTTTTCAATTAAAGTAAATTTTGGTTGAGGACTGAATCGATGACATATATGTGATCTTAAACAACAAAAATGTCTGTCATTTATATTTATCTGCATTTTTCATCTGTCTACTACATTCACAGATTACTGCAAACTCAAAGTGCCAAGATAGCTATTATATTCAGCATTGTAAGACTTTTTGTAAACTCAAGCACTTTCGGTGTCATGAAAAGTGGTCTATTATGGGATGGCAACACCGTTTTCTGGTACCAGGACTGTCGTAGCTAATGTTAGCTCTGGTGCTAACAGCAACATGTTTTACATTGAGGTGATAAGAAAACTCTTTCTTCCACAATTTGCACCACGACGAGACATTTTTACAAGAAAACTTTCCACCCAAAAAGCTCAAGGCGGTCTTATCTTCCTTCACTGTTCTCTAAACTTTCTCATGCGCTGTTTCATTCAATGCATCCTCTGCATCTTCTTCACGACTTGAAAACAGACTTTAGGTTCATTACCGCCACCTACTGGGCTGGAGTGTGCATCAGTGTTACCGGTGTGAAATGAGGGAACTGAGAAAAGTGCGATTGAATGCGTTACTTCTTTTTTAATGCGTTAAAGTCCCAGCCCTAGTGTTAAATACTAAAATGAATCAGAACAGTTTAACAGCTAAGTTGAAGATTAAAAAGAAAATGCTAAAAATCAACACCTTGAAGCTAGATTAATTTAGGACCTTTTCTTTTCAGACATTTCGGCGGTGTCAGCGGTCGAGGAGGCTCAGGAGCTTCCCCTCTGCAGCTGCCGCATGGAGACTCCCAAGAGCCGAGAGATTCTCATCTTGGCCGACAGGAAGTGCATGGCCACAGAGAGCGTCGACGGACAGCTGACCCGCTGCCAGGGCGCCGTGCTGAAACACGAAATGATGCGTCCGTCCAACACCGTTCAGCTGCTGGTTCTGTGCGACGACCATCGCAACGGCATGGTGAAGCACCAGTGCTGTCCGGGCTGCGGCTTCTTCTGCAGAGCCGTGAGTACACGATTGATCGGCTTGAGGCCTCCAGCTGCAGATTAGTCGTCTGTCTCTGTGGATTAACCGGCAACTACTGTCATTCAAGATAGAATTCATCTAATACAGTCTTCTGCATTTGATTGCGGTCAGTACGTGACTTTAAATGAGGAATTTTTTTTATCTTTATTTCGAACTTGAATAAAAGGAAAAACAATACATACATATATGTATACATTTATACATATACAACCAAATTAAAAAGAATTGTAGCTGTGACAGCCTTTTTCTTTTTTGTACTGCCAGTAATCAATTCCAAAACCAGATTCTGTTTGAAAAGGGTGTGGGAAGAAGTAAAAACAACTTATCTAGTCCCACCCCTTATTCCTTATCAAAATATATCATTTGAATTCACCCTGAAGCACTGTTCAGGTCATAGCCAGTCATTTAATTAACAACAAAACAACAGCGTAATCAAAAGAATAACAGTGTAAAATACAAAATTCAAAATAAAAACAAAAATGACATCACAGGATACACAACACCCCTAATGTTGCTGATTTTACCTTTGTTTTCTATTCTTTTTCTATTCTGTATCTGTTTAATATTTCAGTTTTAAAGATGTATTTTAACCTACCTATTGTTTTACATGATTTCAGTTCATCACGTAAGTTAAATGATGCTAGTGCAGGGCTTAAAGAGTTCCGTTGCCACGACGGAATTCCGTCAGTTGGAAAAATTAAGAAAAAAAATACGTATCATAAGCGTATATTGACTGGGTGCCTCTTTTTCTGGCTTGCGTGCTTTGTCAATGAAGTTGTTTCATTCATTTGGTCTAAAATGTCATATGCGCAAGGTTACAGGCTTTGTTGTTGTCGCACCTCGTCACAATAAATCTATTCTGATAGCAAGAGTACATAGGAACTTTTATTTTGTAGGTGATGCGGGAAGTACATGTACATATTCACATAGGCTTGAATTTACAGCAGAAGAAGAGTTTCTCCGCTGTAAGGAATACATTTATCATTGCGGTTTTGAAGACATGACCTGATTCACACAATCTACAAGAACAATACAAGGTTAAAAGCACACGGGACATCAGGAGCTACTTATTCAGGCTAACTCCAGCCGGGGGAGGACAACGCGGGAGTCAGAGCGTCTCCTCGGGGTCTGTGAACCAATGCATGGAGGCTGTCCGTTTTCAGGCCCGCTCAAGTTAAAAGTCAGACTCCTAGCTAAAGGTTACATCATGTCACGGGACTCAGAGGGCTTGCCTAGGTGATGCTCAGGTCGGAGAATGTTACTGTGCCCTCAGCACATGATTGGCAGCTGGTAGGAGAGATTTGACAAGAAAACACGTTCTTTTTTTTTTAGCTAATTTAGCTAACGGCTCAGCTTAAACGACTCAGCAATTACGGACGTGCTTTTTGTGGAGGAAGGTACAGCATTGGGAAACATCGACACAGGAGTTAAAAAATAGATGGAGATGGGCATGGCTCAACGAAAAAGGGGGAAATGGCTTGCTTTATCGATTGTGGTGTAAAAAAAATTAAACAGCCAGGTGCGTGCATGTGTGTAATATGCCATAAAAAATTCAGTATGGAAGTAATGGTTAAAAAAGTCCTGGCCCGCCACCAGTCAGAACCCACACACAAGGCTGCAGTTCGTTCTCTTGAGCACACCTCACGCCTACCTGGGACCTCGGCGCTTTGAATAAACTTGTAATTTTTGTTATGCTTTTGATGCTTTATACCAACTTATGTCGATTTTAATATCAATGCTGTTTGTTATAAAGGACATTGTTCAAATTTAAATTGAGAAGAACGCACAAAGTTTCACTTAAAAAAATATTTTGAAAGTTTTCAGTCAAATGATTTTTTTTTACTTTAACCCCTGTGCTAGTGTTTTTGTAAGTGTGAACAAACAAGCGTGCTGCTAATGTGCCCTTGAGCAAGACTGTAAACCTTTGGGCAAAGCTCTTTACCTGTATCTATGTGTAAATATAAGTGAAAGGCAAGAACAAGAAATAATTGAGACTAAAGAGAATGTCATTTAACTAAAGAGGCAAATTTTCTTTCTTCTCTTAAAAAAAATCAAGCGTAGGCAAAGCTTTCATCATTTCAGGTTATAATATTAATAATAATCCTACTACTGCGACTAACTTCATTTTTGTATCACCTTTAAAATACAAACTTTGAAAGCACATTGAACAATAGACGAGCGGTCAGTCCAAACAGAAGGAGATCAACCAAGGAAGCAAAAGTGGGAAAAATAAAATTAAACTAAATAAAAGGTTTTCAAAAAAAGTTACTACAATGGCACTGGATGAAAACATGAAATGCCAAGTAAGTGAAAGAACAAGTGAAATACAATAAAATGGAGTATAAACGCAACTCTAAAAAATAGTACTAGTAATAGTAAAAAGTAAAATAAATATGTGAATAAATAAAGGGTAAACAGGAATAAAATTAAGCAAAAAAATAAAGGATAAAAAAATCAATTGGTTGATAAAAATAGATGATAAAATGATCAATTTGGATGATGATGATAGTATTAAATATTAAAATGAAACAAATAGGATAACAAGTTAAAAGATCAATGTTTAAGATGGAGAATAATAAAATGCCAAGTAAGGGAAAGAACAAGTGGAATAAAAGAAAATGGAGCATAAACACAAGGCTAAAAATAATAGTAGTAGTAAATAAATAAAAGGTAAAAGACAATAAAATAAACAAAAAGAAATAAAGTAAAAAGATTGGCTGAATATTATCCTGTAAGTCCTCGTACTGATTTATAAAAACAGTATTTTAAAACAGGCAACTTTTTCTACAAAAGATGATTATATTTGAAGCCTAATTTCAATCAGTTAGACAATAAAATAGCCAATACAAATAATAATAATGAAAATTAGGAATAGAAATAGACATGATGCATAAGCATGCCTATAAAAATTACAATACCAGCTGTTAGTCCACATACTGAATAATAAAAATAATAGTTAAAAGCTGGCAATGTTTTCTCCAATAAATTATTGTATTTGAAGCCTCATTTCAATGAATTAGATGATCTAAATAGAAAAGGTCCAGATCTGGAGAACCTTAACATTTTTTGTGAGTATTTGTTCAGAGATCTTTTTCCTGTGCAGGGGACCTTCATGGAGTGCCAACCAGACATCAGTATCTCCCACCGTTTCCATCGTGCTTGTGCCTCAATGCTCAAAGGTCAAAGCTTCTGTCCTCACTGTGGAGAAGAAGCCAGCAAGGCCAAGGAGGTAACCATCGCCAAGGCCGACACCACCTCCACCGTTCCCCCTGCAGTCGCCCACGGTCCGGCCACGCCTGGAGCCCCCGAGGGCCGAGCAGATACCACCACCGGCAGGTAAAATACCGACCGCAGCTCCATGCTTGTTTATTTTTTAAGACTAAACCGGACTGGAAGTAGAAGATGTTTTCTCCTTGGCTTTCCAGCTCTTCGTACCTGACCATCGGGGCTGAAGCCAGCGGTCGAGCCGACAGTTCGTTGTCTGTTCGTTCTGTTCAAGGACCGGATGCCTCTCCTGTTCCTGGATCTTCAAGAACTTCCTCTCTGCAGGCCACGATGGGACCAACAGCTCTGCCTACAATCCCTTCAGGAGCACCAAGAGAAACTCTGGAGAGCATCCTGGTGGCTCTCGACACAGAGAAGTACGTTTGTTTGAGTTTTACTTTCATTACTCTGCCAAGAAACGCGGCTGAGCTATGTGACCATCAGCGTACATTTGTCTGTCTGTCTGTCTGTCTGTTAGCAACATTACTAAAAAAAATGGAGTAACGGATTTGGATGAAATTTTCAGGGAAGGTCAGAAATGACACGAGGACCAGGTGATTACATTTTGACAGTGATGCACCTTATAGTCTGGATCCACAGATTTGTGGATTGCGATCCTACTACAAATTTATCGATGCAAACTTATCAGGACTTGTCCGCTGTAAATGATACAAGGAATAATTGATTAAACTGTGGGGGTGTTTCCGAGTTCCATCAATTCCTGGCGCCCGCTACATGTTTAGATCACACAATTCAGTATCTTTACATAGCGTACAGATGCATTATCCATTTAATCAAAACGTCTATACCTGAGTCATTCCATGTCAGTTCACCAAATTAAAAAAAAGTTCAGTTTCCTGTGCATATCCATGTTAATAAGTAAATCTGTAACATTTCTGGTCACAGGTGTTGTCATGTTTGGAGTAAAAAATACTTGAAAGGGTGGATTTCTGGGTTGCTTTCTTGGTACCAGTTGGTGGATCAATGTTTAAAGAGCCACAACTTGAGAAATAATGTAGGTGGAGTCCTGAAATTTTGCAGACATGTTGGTACGTACACTACCGTTCAAAAGTTTGGGGTCACGTCGCAGTTGGACACAGAACTGAAGCAACAACTATACAGTAGTAGTAGTAGTAGCTGCCATGTGGTGTTAAGATAGGATAAATACCCCACCATTCAAAAATATGGGGTCACCCAGGCAATTTTCAGGAAAACTCACACTTTTATTCATCGGCTAGTATCATTGCCCAAGGGATTTCTGAGCCTTTCAACACCATTAGCTAACACAATGTAGCATTAGAACACAGGAGTGATGGTTGCTGGAAATGTTCCTCTGTACCCCTATGGAGATATTCCATTAAAATCTGCTGTTTCCAGCTAGAATAGCCATTTACCACATTAACAATGTCTAGACTGGATTTACGATTAAGTTCATGCTATCTTCATTGAAAAAAAAAAATTTCTCTTTCAAAAATAAGGACATTTCTAAACTTTTGAATGGTAGTGTAGATATGATCTTTAATGGTGTAACACTGCTTTGATAGAATAATACAAACCACTTATTAGTAAGCAAATTTGGTTAAAAAAATCCAATGTTTCTGTCTACTCTGGTATTCTACCAACCATAAAACCTTTGTTTTCCATCCAAAGATGTTCATTTTCTTTCATGTGATTGGCACCAACAGCATTTTTCTGTACATATCAATGAGCCTGCAACATTTCAGGACTGCAGCTACATTATTTTACAAGTTATGGCACTGAAAAATAAAGGTTTTATGCATGGTACATTTACATTTTTTTTTAAACCAAATTTGCACCATCATATAACTGGATTGTATTTTTCTCTCAAAGTATGATTGTACCATTAGAGACTGTATATACATATCAATAAGTCTGCCAAATTTCAAGAGTCTGGCTACATTAGTTTTCAAATCATAGCACTTCAAGCACTGCTCCGTAGAAGAAAACAACAGAAAATCAACATGACTCCACGTAGTGTTACCAGTGAGCCCAGACTGTACACATGGTCAGCTTAAAATAAAAACGGTCAAATTGAAGATGGTTGGGTGTCAGCATTAACCCGCGGTTAAGACAGAATCTTCTTTCTTGTGCTTACTTTGAACAGGCCCAAGAAGCTGCGTTTTCACCCCAAACAACTTTACCTCTCGGCCAAACAGGGAGAGCTGAAGAAAGTCCTGCTAATGTTGGGTATGTACAGCCCCATTCAATCTGTTTATGAATGTGTCAGGTTTCTGCACCTCTTTTCATCCTCTAGTTCCCCACAGATATGCCGTTTTACTTTCATTTTAAAACCAAGTGTTGTTTGTAATGACATTATTTCCTTCCTTTACCTTCCAGTGGACGGTATCGACCCTAATTTTAAGATGGAGTCTCAGAACAAACGCACACCGCTGCATGCAGCAGCTGAGGGAGGACACAAAGACATCTGCCACATGCTCGTACAAGTAAGATTAGACTTCACGCCTGCTTTGAAAAATGGCAGATTTGTTGGTGACCCTTGTTGGTTGTTTAATAGAAGTTTACAGAAGTTGTGTGATGTTTCAGGCCGGTGCAAACTTGGACATGTGTGATGAAGACCAGCGGACTCCACTGATGGAGGCCTGTGAGAACAACCACATGGAGGTGGTTCTGTACCTGCTGAGGGCTGGAGCCAGCGCCACGCACAAGGTACACCTGCAGAAAGCTTCTCTGAGAGTCTGAGAAGTTTCCATCAAGCAGCCAGTTTATTTATTTTAGCTGGAACAAAAGAAGCAAAATTGAATTTGAAAGAAATCATATTGGATTCTTTGCCAAGAAACTTTCAGAAGTGGCCGATGTTTTTACCACGTGCATGCATTTATATTTGGAACATGTTCATCTTAAAACTTGAACTGGTCAATAATCAGATTATCTGCTGCTTTCAGGACGTTGAAGGGTTCACGTGTCTCCACCTAGCTGCAAAGTCTGGACATTACAAGATTGTTGAGCACCTTCTGTCCACCGGACTGATCGACATAAACTGTCAGGTCAGGACAATTCCATATTTTTTCTTTCAAAAGAGGAGAAAGGGCTACAATAATTAAATAAAAAGCTCAGCATTTTGGGACAAATGCTGGCATGAAAGTCAAAAGCCCTGTAGCGCCTTGTGCATTAATTAAAGAGCTAACCCTAGCCATCATGTAATTAGCTTAGCTTAGCAGTAAGAAGCAGGGGAAATCAAATAGCCTGTCTCTTTTCAAACTTAACATACTGCATCTCTTTTATTTAATTTGTGATCTATTAAACAAAAGTAAGGATTTATTTCACTTTGTTGATGTCACCATGAGGTTAAACCAAGGTAAGATCAGCCTTTACTAATCCATCAATGGGGGGATTTGTAGTGGAACAGCATCAAAATAGACAATACAAATACGACGTAAGAAAATAAAAATAAGCACAAATACACATTAGTATAAGATTCCTCCATATGTGGACATTCAGATGATGCACATAAATGTTTTCTGTGTTGTTTTTTGAGCAAATATTGGTGCAGAAATGTATAAAAAAATGAACTCTGTATAAATCTTTGTACATCCTTTCCGTTAATGTGACGGCATCCAGTTCAGACTTCAAGTGTTAAATAAATTATGACTAAATCTGATCTAGTGAGATTAGAAGCGACTCAGATTAACAAAAACGCAGGAAAAAGAGGGGAAAAGTCCTCCTCATCCCACCACTTCATGTTTACTGTGCACATTTAAGATCTTCTCATCTGAATGTCAACAAGGAAGCAGATGAGCATATTTCCCAGAAGGACAAACTATTTCTTTCATGTCTTGCATTGATTGAAGGAATTTATAAGTAACATAATGTATTTTCAAGATACAGAACCAGATCTTTGGTCTGAGGTCTGTTACAGTAGATGCTCTCAACAAAAATGGTCAAAATCCTTTAGTGAAAATTGATGTTCATAAGATTAAAATTTCCATCTGGTGCAGGTTCACATTCAGGTTACATTCCAGTCAGTTCATATATTTAGTTATTTGCTCTGAGAAATCAGACAAAAATAATTAAATTTGATTGAAAAGTGTCTCTTTTTGCAGCAATGACTGCTTTCATAAGGGTTAACAATAATTAATTTGTTGTATGTTGGATATGGTTTATATGCTTTCATTAAATAAATCAATTACCCTGGTTTAGGTTCATGCTTTTCATTTATTACTTTATTTCTTTTTCTTTCTTTTTTTTTACTGCAGAGCACTTAATTTAAAAAGAGCTCAATAAATAAAATTCTTCTTCTTTTTTTTTTGACCAAATCTACTTTGATGCCAGTGAATTAGCTTTAGCCAGCTGTGAGTTTTGCAGAGGTAGGAGGAAGGACTGCATTATGTCTGATGTGAGCTGTCTGACCTTGCTGTAAATAGAGAACCATCAGTAAATCTGTGATGCAGTGACCCAGCATCTCCTTGGATGATCCTTTGCACCAAAAGTGTAAAAGTACTTAAAGGACCCACATGCTGAAAATCCATTTTTATTGTGTTTTTTCGTGTCTTAAAACCTGGAGGTGTAAAATAAGACCTGTGATAATATACATGCCCTTACAGTTGCTATTCCTCTAGACCCTACTCAACTAGCTGGTCAAAATTCTGTTCTTTTGGTACGTAGGAAAAGAGAAAGCAATAGTAGTCGAGCTAAAACATGGTCTAATCCTGCTTCCTCATTGTAATCTGTTTGCAAGGTGAACCACTCAGAGTAAACAGTAAGACTGATTACTGAGAATATGGCATTTTTAGTAAAATTTGACAAAAAACAACATAAGATAGTTGAACTTGATCATTAACATTTCTAACGCAACGTTTTACTGTCTTTTGTCACTTGTTCATGTCATTTCTAGTCAGAAGAAACCTTCCTGATCGAATATAAATATCACCATGAATCAAATTTTGGCTTTGCTATGAATAATTTAGGGCTTAACTGTATGAGACTGGAGCTGGTTGGACAACCTGGACAAGAATAACGAGGCTAAATAACTCCAGCCAAGAGTGTCTGTAGGCCGTATTGAATAACGTTCTTTGTGTAGACGGCATCAGTCCACCTGGTTTATTTACTTTCTTTGTGTTGCTTCTGCTAACTCTGAAAAGTCTCAGCTAGAAGCAAAGCTCAACAAATGTTCTGCTGTTGGCTGCCAGAGTGAACACGAGAGTCTTCATGCACTCCCAGCATCTGATGAACTGAAAACACAGTTGATTAATTATATTTTTGAAGGCAATGTCCCCACAACAATTAGAAAAACCCTAGTGTTAACAAATAGCATGGCTAATGTCAGCATTAGCTTTGATCATTTGCCCACAGGTCAAAATTCTGTTGAAACTGCAAAGCTGAAAAACAATCAGAAGTAGTAGAAACTATAAGAGCAATCTGAAACCAATGAAAAAGGACTATGAGTTCCTATGTTTTCATATTGCCTGTTATTCTTCTGTGCATTCTAAGCTCAGCTGATGTGTACATCTGTTAGCTTCTCTCCTGCTCTCTGTGCTCACAAAAGTACATTTTAATAGAAGTGAATTCCCAATTCAGCTGTTTATTTACATATTTCACTGTTTTGGTTGTTAGATAATTGGAATGAATTTGAAATAGTGACAAACGCAGCTATTTAAGAGTAGATGTTAACTGGCGGTAACTTTTAGAGACATTTCCAATCCTTTGCTCTGCACTGCAAAATACTGATGATGATGAACTGCAGTGCTGTTGTTAGTCACCCAACACAGGTTACAAACAATATCAGTGGTATGAATTCTGTCATATTTCCATGTAAAGTGATCACTCAGAGAGAAAGTTAGAAGTGATAGAAAGTGCTGGTCTTACACACTCATTCACCTCTGTGTTAGCCATGTTGTCTGATGCAGAGAGAGTTTTCTTCCTGAAGGAGGCGGGGACAGCAGCAGCTCAATTGCATTTAAAGCCACAAAATCTAAAGCAGTCTGTTTAGAGCAGGACTGCAACCTGGAGTTATACAGTAGCTGCTCAATAATCCAATTTTGCAGTATTCTGGGATGAAAATTTGAAAGACATTTTTGGGGAATGTGTGTGACTTTTAATAATTTGCTGAAAAGATGGTTGTCACTGAGGACTTGAAAGTAAAAACTGTTTCTGACTTTCAAGGTTTTGCCGGGAGTCACCTGTGTGTTGTTCTGTTTGACTTGGACTGAATTTGTGCTTCATTTTTCCACAGGATGACGGCGGTTGGACGGCCATGATCTGGGCCACGGAGTACAAACACGCTAACCAGGTGAAGCTGCTTCTCACCAAAGGAGCTGACATCAGCATCAGGGACAAGGTCGGTTTAGAAGTCTGTTTATTCTGCGTGCTTTGTAGAAGAATGAAACAGCGTGTCATTGTTGGTTAATGTTATTTACCGTTCTAGGAAGAGAACATCTGCCTGCACTGGGCAGCGTTCTCCGGCAGCGTGGAGATCGCCGAGCTGCTGCTGGACGCCAACTGTAATCTGCAGGTCGTCAACATCCACGGAGACTCTCCTCTGCACATCGCTGCTCGGGAGAATCGCCTCGACTGTGTCACGTGAGTCACCAGCTGCAGGAAATAAAACGACGACACTGAATAACTGGCTTCTTCTTCTTTTTTTTTTTTACCTTCAGTTAACAACAAGAGGACTGACTCATGAAGAAGAGGGCTATTGTTGCCAATTGGTAAAATGTGTGGGTTTTTTATTTTTTGTCTCCTCAGGCTTTTCCTGAATCGAGGAGCGGATGTGTTTCTGAAGAACCGAGAGGGAGAAACTCCTCCGGACTGCTGCAGCCACAACTCGAAGGCCTGGGCAGCCCTGCAGGCCAACAGGAAGGAGAGGGACGCCAAGAACAGCAGGCACAGTCAAGCTGGAGAAAAGCTCCTTCACAGGTTGAAATTACACCGAGCAAAGCCGGCATTCAGAGCACAAATAGCAGCGTTAAAAATGCACCGGAGTTCTGTTGGGGTGCCAGGTAGCAGAGGATAGAGGTTTTCAGGATGTTTTTATGAGATGAGATAAAATAGATATAAGAATTTCCCAAAGGAGATTCTTATGCAGATATTGCTAAAAAAAAAACTAAATGGCATAAGAAATGGAGTGACTGTAAAGTAGAAAAGTACAAAAAATACTGAAATTAAATAAGTCAGCTAAAATGAGGCTGGAATAGATCAGTTAAAATCAATACTTGCAATTAAACTGAGGTAATAAGTAGAGATAGAACGATTACCGGTCTGGCTGATATTTGGCATTTTTCCGATTGTTGGTATTGGTACGTTATTAACTGATTATCTACAAATTTAAATGCACTACTTCAGGTCTGATCAGCCTCCTCTCTCTGTTTTTAATCACTCTGTGGTCTCAGAAATGTCTCTCAAGCGGAAACTAAACAAACACAAACCAGGACATTAGCTTTTCTCACAGTGGCTATGCTAACGGCTAGCGGCTAAGTTAGAAGGCAGCCACAGATTAACCTGAAATGGAGTCTGGAAAACAGTGATTACTCTGTCATAGAAAGCAGCAGAGTTGTGTGATGATTAGCGTATGTTTTTCCTTCTGTTAATCTGTCTTTCTGTCCATGCACGACATTACTCAAAAACAGACAACCGGATTTGGATGAAATTTTCAGGGAAGGTCAGAAATGACACAAGGACCACCTCATTAGATTTTGGCAGTGATGTGGCTGAAAGTCTGGATCCATGGATTTGTTACAGATTTCCGTATCATTGCAAGACAGCGTCACTGTAACCATGACAACAAGTGAACACTACATCAGCTGCCTGCTGATGATCACATGATTGTGATACTACTACAAATCCACCGCTGTGGACTTATCAGGACTTATCCGTCAGAAATGATACAACTGAGCAGCATTGGCCGAGTAATGTACTCTCTGAGTGCTTTTCTTGTTACTGTTTTAAGATCTAGACCTTAGCGGACAATGAAAGCGATCAAACAGTGAATTATTAAGAAAATGGAGAACTGCAGGCGACAAACTGATCAATCTCAGTCAAGAGCGTTTTACACATTTAGTTATAGCTACCCGTATTAATGAAGAGGTCTAGTTATGAATGACAGGTTCTCTGCTGTTAAATGCTGTTAAAACATTACATCTAATGTACATCAGTTCCAAATATTGGTTATTCTTGATTACCAATAATTGGCATCAGAGTATTGATCGATCCCCAATAATAAGGAATTAGACTTAGATGACTTTATTAATCCACCAAGGGAAATTAAATTGTTACAGCAGCATGGATATTCAATAAAAAGGTAAACGGTTGTCCTGTGGTTTACTAAACCACAGGACAACACAAAATGTTAGGGTTTAAAGTAGAGGTGAAATAAAATAAAAATAAAGTGAAATAAGATAAAAAAATATATATATATATAATGTTGAAAAATTTACTTTATTTTCTGATTTTTAAAGATATATCACACATAATGAAATATCGCACCTGAAAAATAAGATGAAAATGAAATCATGTAAGTTATACTGACAGTGTTCTACATGAAAGTGAAATATTGCAGCTGAGAAATGAAAATATTAAATGCTACACAAGATATTAAATTGATAACTGATATTACAAACTACTGATGCCTACATCTGACAGTTAAAGGCCAACCAGTACCCTTTTAGCCTCTTTTGTTTCTTATTTTCTTACCTTCAAACCCCGACAGCCTCTGACTGGTGTGTTTCATCCACAGTGACATTGCTTTAGGCCAGGAGCGAGTTCCCATCCCTTGTGTGAACGCCGTCGACAGTGAACCGTACCCAGAAGACTACAAATACATCCCAGAAAACTGTGTCACGTCCCCGATGAATATTGACAGGAACATCACACACTTGCAAGTGAGTTGAAAGCCGTCGTCATCGTGCATTTTGAAGGGAATAAAGGATTTCTGCAGTGTGAAGTGACCGCGTTTTTTTTTCTCTATCAGTATTGCATCTGTAAAGAAGACTGTTCTGCAAGTATCTGCATGTGTGGACAGCTCAGTCTGCGCTGCTGGTATGACAAGGTGAGGAGAACTATCCGACCAAGTAAATGTGTATGCAGCTCCATTTAGTGCCCATAAAACCTGATATTACAAGTGTATTTTGTCACGTTTAGACTGGTTGCCTTCTACCTGAATTCTGCCGTGAAGAGCCTCCTCTCATCTTCGAGTGCAACCATGCATGCTCCTGTTGGAGGACCTGCAAGAACAGAGTGGTACAAAATGGACTCAGGTATTTGCATAATTTAAAAAAAACTCATCTGTACTTATCTGTAGAGGTTCTGCCTGTCAAGTTATGTATCTCAGACAGTCTTAGAAACTCTTGTGGTAGGAAGCGCTGCAGAAAAACCCAGCCTACAGGGCCTTATGGGGTTGTAGTGCAGTTTGGTACCTCCTTTGTGAAGGTAAGCAGCAGCTCTAGTGATGTTAAAATATACTGTGGATCTTCCAGGACCAGACTTCAGCTCTTCAGGACCAGTAAGAAAGGCTGGGGTGTCCGGACGCTGCAGGACATACCGCAGGGGACCTTTATATGCGAGTAAGTCAAACACCGACGGCTTGAATTTCATTTTTCTCGACATAGGTTCTGTTGTTGTGTCAGCAAAAACAAAATAAATAGAAAACTATTAGCCACAATATTAAAACGACTGACAGATGAAGTGAATAACTTAATTTATCAGAGCGACACTACCGTTCAAAAGTTTGGGGTCACTTAGAAATATCTTTATTTTTGAAAGAAAAGTTTTTTTTCCCCAATGAAGATACCATTAAATTAATCAGAAATCCAGTCTAGACATTGTTAATGTGGTAAATGACTATTCTAGCTGCAAACGTCTGATTTTTAATGGAATATCTCCATAGGGGTACAGAGGAACATTTCCAGGAACCATCACTCCTGTGTTCTAATGCTACATTGTGTTAGCTATTATGCAATTACGTTAGCACATGAATAAAAGTGTGAGTTTTCATGCGTTTGAGTGACCCCAAACTTTTGGATGGCAGTGTACATGTGAGAAGATTATTTCAAAAAGACTTTCATTGGACCCTAAGTTCTTTCTACTTGGCCTGTATCCAAACAAACGTAACTATCAAAAAGAACGAGCAAATATTGATGAATGTCGGGTTTTAAATGCTACAAAGGTGATAGCTCTGTTCTTGGGAAAAAAAAAAACAATCTCACATTGGATAAAACAAAATGAAGGGTTTGGAAGCAGAGTGGTCTAACTCACTTTCTTTTGTTTTTGAGAAAGTGTAGCGTTTTCAAGAATGATCTAACATTGGAAGTGCCACTGTATTACTGTATTTAGGTTGTATGTTAGACCATTTTGCCACTAACACCAAGGAAACCTACATTCGTGTGGCTATTACTTTGACACCTACCACCTACATGAGCATTGTTGCACACCGCCTACATCCTGTCTTAATTTGCAACGCTATTCTGCGAACATTGTTCAGGAGTGGTTTGAGGAACATGACCAAGAGTTCAAGGTGTTGTTAGAACATTTTGCCACTAACATCTAGACCATAAAATTAAAAAAAATGGCGGTTAGACGACTCTTCTTCTAACCCCCTCAATTGATGGTGAGCCTTCCAGTGGAGAGAGTGAATTATTATACTGAAAGACCATCAGAAAGACCCTTTGTGAGGAATTTGGCAGGCTTTGGGTTGAGTTGTACTGATGAATAACTTGGTTGTAAGAGAGGAGAATGTCATCTTTTTTGTGTTTTATTCTTTCTTGTAGTTGTTTTTTGTTTTTCTTCTAGTATGATTGCTAAAAATAAAGATATTGTCAAGGAAAGAAATTGCACCTGTCAAGAAGTGGGATACATTAGGCAGCCAGTGAAGAGTGTTTTTGATGTATAGTTGTTGGAAGCATGAAGACATGAACTGGTAGTCTCTTCACCACCAAAAGCATGAACAAGGGGACTGGATCATCAGGATTGGACCATGGAGCAATGGAAGAAGGTGGTCTGATCTGATGAATCACATTTTCTTTTGCATCATGTGGATATCCAGGAGCGTTAGCATCATTTACTCTGGGACGAAATGGCAGAAGCTGGAAATTATCTTGACATTTTCCAAGGAAACCTACATTCGTGTGGATGTTACTTTGACACCTACCACCTACATGAGCATTGTTGCACACCGCCTACATCCTGTCTTAATTTGCAACGCTATTCTGCAAACATTGTTCAGGAGTGGTTTGAGGAACATGACCAAGAGTTCAAGGTGTTGACTTCAGCCTCCAAATTCTCCACATTCAATTCCAGTGGGGCTGTACTGGAAAACAAGTCTGATCCAAGGAGACTCCACCTTTCAACTTCCAAGACTCAGATGACCTGTTGCAATGTTTAGGTGTCTGATACCTCACAACGCCTAAAGAGATCTGTAGAATCCAGACTTCAATGGGTCTGAAATGCTGGTTTTAATGTTGTGGCTGATTGGTGTATTATAATGTGATTTGACAGCTTCTCCATAGGAATTACCCACAAAAGAGCAGAATCTAATACATTGTTGCAGACTAATTAAAAAAAAAAAAAGACTTAACATGGAAGTGTGTTGTATGAGTTTTACCCCCAGTTTCAAAACCTTCTATCTTCCAGCTCCTGTTGATGCGGCTCAGACTGTGAATGCATCATAATTATACTTGCTGCGTTATCGTGTTTGGAAGCGCTGCCAGTTAATTTACAGTTTTGTGTTGGAGAATACAAATCCGCTCCATTTAATCTCCGTTTAAGCTGTCTTCAGTATCAAAGGTCCTGATCTTAACATTGTCGACTAAATAAAACAGTTTTTTATCTTAACTTGCATGTGTCGACAAATGATTCATGATTGATGAATGTGTGTGCAGTGTCTTCTATTTAATTAAAAATAAATTTTTTGGGTTGAATATTAAAATATTTCAGACGGCTTTACATGCAGCAGCGTGAAATCTTTCAAGTTCGGTATCTCAGACGTGCAGTCTCCCCAAACAAAACCTTATAATTCCGTGTTTGTGACATGTGACGGCATTCGTATTAAAATGTTTACAGCTGCTGACAGGTCATCTGCCTCTGAACAGGTACGTAGGTGAGATCATCTCTGAAGCAGAAGCAGAGATGAGGCAAAACGACGCCTACCTGTTCAGCCTGGATGATAAGGTGACGTATAAACGGCAACTTCTGAAAAAGTTCAACAACTACTTCGTAAATAGATGTGAATTGTAAAATAATTAAAAAGCGACTTTAACATTGTCTTACCTGTTCATTTGAAGCTTATCTTTTCATTTGTTTCCCCTCCCAGCCACAAGACATGTACTGCATCGACGCCCGTTTCTATGGCAACATCAGCCGCTTCCTCAACCACATGTGCGAGCCCAACCTGTTCGCCTGTCGAGTTTTCACGACGCACCAGGACCTTCGATTCCCACACATTGCCTTCTTTGCCAGTGAAAACATCAAGGCTGGAGAAGAGCTCGGGTGGGTCTAGTATTTATTTTGTGCCACTCGGATGTCGTGTGTTTGTTCCTTTTCACAACCAGAATCCATGTGTTTTGAGTCCAATATCAGTATAAGAGAGTTCAAGAAATGCACTGATAGCACAATAAATTATATTTAATTTTCATCTGATGGAAATTGTTGGCTTTGTTGAAAAATTTGGACAAACCAGCATTTGATTCTCCTTGAAACTGTGTCTCCAGATAGAGGTGTTGAACTTTTTGGTCGTTCACTGAACAATTTTACTATCAAATGTGATATTTTACTGTGGGAAAAAATGAGCACCTTAGAAGATCGTATTGAACCTTTAAGCTTAAATAACTTCTTGTAGTTGTATGACATAATTCTAACATTCCTAACATTGAAGGAATATTAACATTAAATAATCAAAAATGGAGAAGCAGCTGGTTCTCTGTTTGATGTGATGTGTTGTTCATGATGTAAATTGACCTTGAATAGCTTAAGTAAACAGTAATAATTCAGATTTAGAGGTAAAGACCTCCATATCAGGGTGGGAAAGTAACATCAGATAAATTCTGGTATAATATTTAAGAGGATGATGGACTTTAAATCCAAAAAATCTTTAATTATAATTAATGCATTTGTAAAAATATCATGTTTATTTTCTACCCTGTGCTAAACACTTTATGCTCTAGAGTTGTTACAAACCAACACTGGTAAATGTTGAAATCTTTGTTCTTCGTTCCCAAAGTGTCATTCTACATCACACTAATTTAGTCCAAATCCATGCAGATTTTAACCTTTCTTGCTCTGTGAGACTTTCTATAAACCTGCCAGTATTTTTTTCCCCCATCTCTGCAACTGCTATAAAGGCATATTTTGTATATTCTCCTTGTAAAAATCAGCTTTTTTTCATCCTCCTCTCTCAGATTTAACTATGGCGACCACTTCTGGGAAGTCAAAAGCAAGACGTTCAGCTGTGAATGTGGCTCCTCCAAGTGTAAATACTCGGCGGTGGCCTTGGCGTCGCTGCAGGCCGACAGCACACCGGAGGAGCAGCAACAGCCCAGCGCATCGCCTGACACCAGCTCTTCCAACAGCCCCTCCAGTCCTTCCTAAAACGCTCCCACCACGATGCCCGTCCCCATCCTCCTTCTGAAACTTTTATCGATGAACTTCTTGTACTGTATCTCCACTTCTGATTAAAACCATGGACCACCGACCGTCATGAGAACCTGTAAAAAACTTTGTTACACCGAACCAGATGCACAATCCAATCCTGGAAGAACTTTCTGCTCCGTTATTCCACCGTCTGTAACGTGAACAGCAGAGGGCAGCGACGCCATGCACAGCAAACACCACAGAGACACTAACGGACAGTCTTTACATTTCATACGCAACTTTGCTGGGAAGGAGGACTGTGCATTTTGTCTTTTTTTGTTTGTCTTTTAAATGTAATTGGTTGACCTATTTAAGTGGCTTTTTGTAAGAGTCATGATCGAGGAATTTGGGGTCGTGGATTAGGGTTTTGTTGTCTTTTGCGAAGACAACCTCAACTTTCTTGACCTTTGCGGTCATTTACCATGAACCATTCCAGCAAAATTAGCTGATAAATTAAGTTGCCACTTTTTCGTGTCATTTCATCTGTCTTGTAGTGTTTGAAAGAAAGCGTCCCGATGAATTATCTAACATGTAAAGGACAAAGAAGTGGAGCAAAAAGTGGACAGTTTTTTTTTTTTTAAAGTGAGTATAGATCACCTAGTAGAAAGATGCTGAACCATTCCTCAAAGATGAGGCGTTTCTAGTCTGAATAAATTGGCGGATCTTTTTATTGCGCATGTTTAAGGGGATTGAAATGTGTCACATACTTTGCCACAGTGGTGGAGGAATCAATGAAACTGAAAATGAGTAAGAAAAAAAAAACAAACCAAGAAAATGGTGCTGACAAAAGGTTTTTACTTTTGTTCTCATTTTTATTACCCAAGTGAACATAGTTTGTAAAATAAGAGAATGTTTTTAAGTTTTTTATGTTTAATTTTTGTCTCCAGTTTTCTAATCATAGTTACAGTAGCTAGATTTTAATTTTGTTTCATGATTTTGCCGACAAAAGCCAACCCGTCATTTTAAATGTTGTTAGTAAAGCAGTGACTGTTGTGCAAAGTCTTGAAAGGTATAAATGAAAAAAAAGGTTATAAAAATGCACTTCCATTACGTTCTGTTACATATTTCTGGACCGTGAACCATCCATCTGATTGGTTGTATCTTTTTCAATAAATTTAATACTAATGCATTTATCCTGATCCGTCTACTCGCTGCAGTCTGCATGACTTCAAACCCGTCTGCCACGATGTTAAGTGAAAGGGCTGGATTTAAATATCACGTCTCCTCCTCTGCTCTTTCATTTTGCAGGAATTCTTCATATCCAGGGAGATATTGCTTCTTAGCTCCTTATCTTGTCAACGGCAGACGCATTACTGAAAGATCCTCAAATTGAAGCCTGCTGTCGGTTTGACCCCGAACGAACCGAGCGGTGGCCCACTTTTGACGGACGGACTCAGGTCCCGGCTCTGAAATATTCAAAGAGCTGCGGCATCGGAGCGGCTGACGCTTCCCACTCTGGGCTCGCTTTAATTAATTCAGGTTTTTAAAGCCTCTCGTTTGTGCTGTGATTTCTGGAGAGCTTTTCATACGCCGAGGAAGCCTCAGAGCACTTTAGAAAGGAGAAATTTAAGAATTAAAAAGATGCTTTGTTAAAACACTCATTGTTAGAGGTGCTACACTCCTACTTAGTATCTTTTCACGACGATACGAGTAGAGAATGACTGATCTGCCTCATATTTCAGTGTCGCCTGTTAAAATGTGATAACTAACACTTGTTCCTGTATATTTTCCAGAATAACACTGTGTTCGCCTCAGATCTCCAGGTATCCCACACAGTATAGAATTCGACTTTAGTAGTTTCAAGGTCTGCATAAGTATGGAAAAATTAAAAGAACACAGAAAAGTACGTTTTCAGACTACTGTCACTATCCTGCTTTTTAAAATACATTTACAATTTCAAAAAATATATTGACCATACATTTGGCAGAAAGACGGTGTGAGAGGACGAGCTACAGTGCGATTAAGGAATGACTAGAGAAAGAACCACAGACTTCATAGAGCTGCATGTTTTTACAAGAAGCAACCAGGATAAGTTGCTTCAATGCCATTTTGACGCATAAAACTATTTTTAATGGGGAAAAACTTCTGAAATATCTAACTTCAATGCGTAGAGATGAGTTTTTAAGGATTAAATCAACAACTGGAAAAGGACTTTAAAGCTGCTGTCCGGAGTTTCCGTTTGTTTTCAATTTATGTATCATTTTTTAACAAAGCTTAAATGTGTTAGTCTAGCTCGATACTATAATATAAAGTTAGTATAACGCGATATGAAAATTTATTCCTGAGCTCTGCCTTCCTCTCATAGACCCCCATGTTATTCCAAAAAGCGCCGGTCGCTGCCGACCAATCAAGTTCGAGCTTCAGCTTTGTCATGCTGTCAATCAACGGTTACGCGCACAGCAAGCAAGCCCATGCAGAGGTGGGCGAGCTACGCACTACGCAACCGCGCGCACATTTGTTTTGCTTGTGGAGGAGAGAGCATCAGGGCTCAGCAACTTCCAGAAAAGTTACCAATCCCACGGCTTGTCAGGCCAAGAGACTGCAGGACGTTTTTTGGCTCGGGGTGCTCGCGTCGCTCCCCGACCACGGCCTCCATAGCCCGCCTGACGGCTTCGTTTAGATGCCCGACCTCTGGAGGAAGATGTTGGGGCGTCTGGGACATACTCTTCGTCAGAGGAGTCATGCAATTCTGAACTCTAGATAGAAATAAATAAACAATCTAACACATATACACGCGTAAATGCACTAAGTTTGATAAACAACGTCATCGAGAGGGATACACGAGTGTAATCACATATTGAAACTTTACTCGTTCGTCCTAGCAGATTCATGTTATTTTGGTATTAGGACAAGTTAGACTCAATACAGCATTCTAACGTAATTCCTTTATTATTTACTAAATGTACTAAATGCAGAAGAGGGGAAAACAGCAAAACAGGCAAGATGCTGCAGCACTCCGGGCACTCCTCTCATGTACTGCGCGCGTGCACAAATAAAGGGGCGAAATCAGAGGGTGGGACCAACAGCGTTTTGGGAGACGCTGCGATTCAAACTCCGGACAGCAGCTTTAACATGAGATGTTAATAAACAGTTAGAATCTACAAAGCTGGAGATGAGATGCTTTCAATAGGACTAAATGAGAGGCTAGAAACTGTGGGGCTTCTCTTTGCCACAGCTGCGATTTTTAGCATTCCATTAACAACGAAAGTGTTAATATGCTGCAAGGAATGTTAACACATGTTTAGCGTGGTGAGATTTAGCAGTAAATACAAAGCAAAGCTGATGGGAATGGGAAGTCATTCAATTATCAACAGCTCAGCAGCTCAGAAACCAAAGTAGGCTAACAGTATGCAATTTTGACCTGGAAAAAAGTCATGTATTTAAAATTCTTCTACAGTTATCGACTAAATCCCTAAAAACTCATCTCTGTGCATCAAACTCACATATTTAGATGGTTTTTCCATGAAAATAATCGATTTAAACCTTTAAATGCTTCGATGTCTTCGCTACTTGGTGCAGCTTGAGCGCACCAGCTCACTTAAAATTCCACCAAAACACAGTAAAACTAGAGTAGATCATGGCAAGTTATAATATTAGAGTAATTTAGCCATACATGTTCGAATAATGAAGGATAGTGAAACAGGAAGTCCCACGATGCAAGTTGACAGGATTGGTTTCTTAAGCATGAAATCGTACAAGTCTGAAGTCTGTTTTGGAGACAATCAATGCTAAATGATGGCGTTTTCTGCTTATTTTGCTAGTGGTGCTGCACCTGAGAGTGTGTTTCGGCCTATGGATGTGATGAGGGCCGGACTGTGATCACGTATGTAAAGTTTGAGGCAGATTGGAGCATGTACAGGCTACATATGCAGCACTTCCTGTGCCATGCTGAATTGTTGAAATTTCACCAGTCGCAATTTCCACGCCCTCAGACTTTTCTGGGATATTAAAAACATCATACCAACATGTTAGCTATGCAAAAAGACTTGACTTGCTCCACAGGGGAGTCAAGCTAACACTATGGTGGAAAATGTGTTTTCATAAAATCAAAATAAGATCTTTTTTAGAGTGCTAGAAATACTAAAAATGTGTAATATTTCCCCCCATGAGCATGCATTACAAGCTTAATCTGCTCACTAACAACTAGGACAACCACAGCTGTCGGATAAATGTAAACTCGAGGAGTAAAAACTATCATATTTCCCTCTGAAGCTGAGGAGAAACTTCAAATAAAGTACAATCCTGTAACAGTCTACTCAAGTCTTTCCCAGTCTGCAGCTAAACTCCACCAAACAGAGAAATTAGCCTGATCAGCTGCTGTCATACAAAAAACCCCAGTGGATTTGGATGTAAAATGTCCGCTGTAGCAGCAGGAAGTGAGCGGCCGTGCATCTCCAGGCCCTTTTAGGTCTCGTAAACCAGCCGATGATTGCTCCCTTCCTGATTACCAGGGTGGACAGCGAAAACAAAGTCGATAATTGAATCAGAGAAATTTTTCCCTGAGCATCGAAGACGGCTGGTCTGATAACAGGCTTCTTTACTGGCAGGACAGGAAGCAGCCTTTCCGCATTCCAAGGCGGGAAAAAACTTTTTCTGTGCCCCAGTCTGGTGCCACAGGTTCCTCCAGTCAGTTTGCAGACCCACATGAAGAGTGTGAGGGTCCAAACGTTGCTCTTCTCCACTGTTGACCTGGAGATCAGTCATGAAGAGGTCAGTTCCCTACAACTCCAGATGGGCCGAGAGGCGATCTACGGTGGTTTATGGTACGTTCACTCTGATTTCTTTGAACATTTCAGTCGTTTTACTTCAAGTAAGTGCTTTTGTAGGATTATTAACGATTAGGGCTCAGAAGCTGGGGCCTCTTGGTTTACTGGAGGGTCAGTATCTCTATTGTGGATCTACTGGGGCAACTAACAGCAACATTTGTTGTGATTCTCAGCTGAGATTAATGAAAACTGCCATCTTGATAGTACCCCCAGGCAGCTGTTTTGAGCAAATAAGAGCAGGTATCTATCTAAATTAATGGAAAGAAACCCATAACTGCAGATTCAGTGGTCAGCAAGACATAAAAACTGCGTATATAAGGTGCAATCAAAAATTACTGACACTGTACCTGATTTAAACAAGGCCAAATCCCTGTCGAAGCAGTTTTCATGTGTAGGAATATACTATTAGCACTGCCTGCACTGCTCCCTGGAAGCTCCCTTTAGTGCAAATATCTCAAGCAATAGTGTGAAAAGCAGTTTAACTTGGATTTTATATTTTGAGAACAAGTAGTTGTTGTTTTTTTTTTAAATAACTGTTTTTGACTGGTATTTCTGTACATTGCACTGTTATTTTACAGATATTCCTTGTTTTGTTAAGCTACAGGAAATAACTGCAGAGAGAATTCTATCTTAACCCTAAAAATGTTTTTAAAAATTCTAAAAAAAAAAGTCAACTTCAAATTTCTATTTTCAAAATTACGATTACATCTGCAAAAAAAAAGATTAGATATTAAACATGATTTGAAATGGATTGAACAGTAAACAGTTTCCAGTTTTTTTTTTTAAATAAAATCTAGTAGAATCACAGAAAACTGTGCTATTTTGCATGTTGACATATAATTTACATATTTATCTGTGTTTTGAGTAAAAAACACTAATTACTTCATGGTCAGAGTTGCTTAATGGTGAAAGTTAACTCCCAGTTATCTCAATAATTCAAACAAAATTGGGCTCAACCAAAAATAGTTTATCCAAAATTTTAAATTAATGTCTGTATTGGAAATGCACTTCCACTATCAAAATACTCAAAAATAAATGGCTGAATAAACAGATTTTATTTATTGCTGACAGTCCATAACTGTTTGTTGTCATGAGTGTGCAGTTCAAAGGTCATAGCTAACCGTGCTAGCCAAACGCACGTTGTGTATTTATTTAGCAAAAAAACAAAAACAAAACAAACATACAAGAGAGACGACTAAAATATTAATTACGCTACAGAGGTGGGTTGAGAAGTTTCTGTTGACATTTACATATTTTTTTTCTGGTCCAGTTGAGTTAATTCTGAAACTCACAGCTACTTTAGCGGTCTAGCTGACTAGCCAATTAGCTAGCTATTAGCCTTTGAGAGTTGCATTTTCTGCTAATGCTATGCTAACGGACGCTGACACCAAACTGTTTTGGTGTGCTTTTGGTATTTTTTTTACTCTTTTAGATTATGTAAACTGTGTAGAAAAATATATCACAAATGGCAGACATCAACCTGTCAATATCTCTGACCTAACAGCGGTGCGCTCGGCCACCTTCGGCTCCTGGAGGATGCTCACCCTGGGGGCGGAGTACGAGGACACCTGGGCTCCGTCACCTGACCGGAGATCCCGCAGCGTGAAGCGGGTCGAGGAAGAGACCTCCGCCGGAGAACCAGAGGAGCCGTCGTGGATGGCCGCCGGTAGTGACACCGGGCTGAAATATGACACCGTTTTACACCTGGATGGAGTCAGCAGAGCCTGGAGGAAGGATGGAGTTCGACAGGCTGTAAGGAACCATGACAGCTTGAACAACACCGTAAGAAGCTACAGGTGAGACACAAATCAACCAGCAAAATACATACTTATTAATGACAGGTATGCATTTATGTCCGCTTTAGGAGAGAATAAACGAGCAGGACAGTAAAAATATACACAAAGACACTGAATTGGTTTGTAAAATATGTGCCAATATGTGTCTCTTTTTTGTAGTTTTGTGTATCTTTTGCCAATTTGTGTCTTGTATCCGTTGTTTTATGCCTCGCTTTTATCCTTTTTGTCTCGTGTTTCATTTTATGTCTCATTTTTGTCATGTTTTGTCTCATTTTTGTTGTTTCATGTCTTGTTTTTATCCTTTTGTGTCCCATTTTTGTCCTTCTGTCTCTTGTTTTTGTCATTTTTTGTCTCGATTTGTCATGCTGTGTCTCATTTCTCTTGTTTTGTCATCTTTGTCCTGTTTTGATCATATTGTGTCTCATTTCTGTTGCTTTATCTCATGCTTTTGTTGGCTTGTGTTGTTTCATGTCTTGTTTTTATCGTTTTGTGTGTTGTTTGTGTCATGTTGTGCTCATTTCATGTCATTTTGTGTATCTTTAAAATTGGTTTGTGTGTCATTTGTGTTGTGCCTTGTTTTCTTGCTTTTGTTGCTTGTGTTTGTTCTGCTGTGTCTAGTTTGTTCCATTTTGTCCATTTTTTTATGCTGGTTAATATCTCATTTTTATCCTTTCCCCCTAAAATTTAGTTGTTTTCTCTCATTGTTTATTGGTGTATTTTGCTGTTATTTTTGGTCTTGTTTTTGTCATGTTGTGTCCCTTTTCTGTCATTTTGTGTCTCATTTTTGGCAATTTGTGTCTCGTTTTGTTTTATGTCTCATTTTTATCTATTTGTGTCTCATTTTTGTCATGTTATGTCTAATTTTTGTCGGTTTATGCCTTGTTTCTATCATTTTGTGTCTCATTTTGTCTCTTGTTTTTGTCATTATTTGTGTCGTTTTGTGTCATGCTTTTGTTGGCTTGTGTTGTTTTATGTCTAGTTTTTATCCTTTTGTGTTGTTTTTGTCATGCTGCATTGATTTCATGTCATTTTGTGTATCTTTATCATGGGTTTGTGTCTCATTTGTGTTTTTTATGCCCTGTTTTTTATCTGTCTACTGCTCGCTTTTGTCCTGCTATGTCTCGTTTGTTCAATTCTGTCAGATTTTTTTACGCTGGTTTATGTCTCATTTTTATCCTTTTTTTTCTCCAATTTTGTTGTCTTGTCTTATTGTTTGTTGGTTTATTTTGCGTTTTCATAATTTTTTGTGTGTTTTTGAATGGTGTCCTATAATATGAAAAATTCCTGATATCGACAGCCAACAAAAAGGTAAAATTGGGAAGAAATTATACTAATAGTATGCAAAAATGGTAGCAAAAACAACAGAAAACAAATGTAAAACAATATATTCCTCATGAAACATTTAATTTTCTTCATTACAGTGCAGTCATTTATGGGATTTTCATTGCAGTACCTCAACCAAACCACTAGATGTCTCCTCAGGCGTATTCAGGGAATCTGTGTTCGTGATGCATAATAATAATGACATAACATTTTGTCATAGATATATACAGAGAAAAATAAGGCACTCCATCTACATTTCACATGAAATAACATTATTAATCAATTCAACTACAGCCTGATGAAGAGTCATGAGTTGCTCTGCGTCGGTCTCCAGGAATAATTTAATAATGTTCCACCTGAAGACCGAGTGTCTTGGTTCTCTGCACCGTTTAATATCAAATGAGACTTCCTGGACTGTTTTTTATTTTGTGCTTCTGCTTTCCCACCTGTCAGATCATCCATCTGTCTGTAAGCTGTTGTAGTTTGACATGTAGGTGGTTAATTAGACCGAGCCAAATGCATTAAATATGAAAACGTACGCAGAACCTGAAGCTTTGTTGAATTTGTCGTGTAGTTTTGCCCCAAATTTCAACATATCCAGTCTGAAAATAGCATCTTTTCTTTTTGGAAAATCATTAATTGACCAGTGTCAGAGCTATGTCAGCCCAAATCTGTTTTCGTTTTTAACAAGTTCCTTCTTTTGTGTCATTTTGTGTATTGCTCTTATTGTATTGTGACTCATTTTTATTGTTTTGTGTCTTGTTTTTAGCCTTTTGTGTCTCATTTTGCCATGTTTCGTCATTTTCTGTCATTTAGTGTGTGCTTTTGTCGGTTTGTGCATTATTTGTGTGATTTTTATGCTTTATTTTTATCCCTTTGAGTCTCATTTATGTCGTTCTGCCTCAATGTTTTGTTGGTTCATGTCTCATTTTTGTCATTTTATGTCTCCTCTTGTTATGTTTTGTGTTGTTTGTCTTATTTTTGTTGGTTCATGTCTTGTTTTATCCCTTGGTGTTGTTTTTGTCTTGTCTGTTTTCTGTCATTTTTAGCATTTTAGCATCTTTTGTGTCTTTTTATGCTTGGTTTTTTATCCCTTCATGTCTCATTTTTGTCATTTTTTGTGTTGATTTTTTTCATGTTGTGTCTCTTTTGTGTAGTTTTGTGTTTCATTTTTGACAATTTGTGTTTCACATCTGTTGTTTAATGTCTTGTTTTTATCCTTTATGTCTTGTTTTTGTCGTTTTGTCTCATTTATGTAGATTTATGTCTTTATCCTTCTGTGTCTCTTTTTTATCGATTTGTCTCATTTATGTCATGTTTTTTCTCTGTTTTTCCTTTTTTGTGTCATTTTTGTCATGTTGTGCCTGCTTCATGTCACTTTGTTGTGTTTGTCTTGTCATTTTATGCTTTGCCTTTATCCTTTGTGTCTTATGTTGTTTTTCCCAATTTTTTTGTTGGTTTATGTCTCATTTTTGTCATGTCACATCTTGTTTTCTCGTTTTGTCTTATTTATGCTGGTTTATGTCTTTCTTTTATCCTTCTGTGTCTCATTTTTGTCGTTTTGTGTATCTTTTCTATCATTTTATCTCGTTTTTATCCATTTCTGTCTCATTTTTGTTGGTTTTTCTCTGTTTATCCTTTTGTGTGTCATTTTTGTCATGTTGTGTCTGCTTCATGTCATTTTGTTGTGTTTGTCTTGTCATTTTATGCTTCATTTTTCCCTTTGTGTCTCATTTATGTTGTTTTTCCTTATTTTTTTATTGGTTTATGTCTCATTTTTGTCGTGTTTTGTCTCATTTTTTGATGCTTTGTCTTATTTCTATTCATTTGTCTCTCATTTTGTTATCTTTTGTGTCGTTTTATTAAATTTTATGTTGGTTTATGCCTTGTTTATAATATTTTTTGTGTCATTTTTCTCATGTTGTGTCTCTTTCATGTCATTTTGTGTATCTTTGTCACTGGTTGCTCAAACGGTGTCATAGTTTGCACCATTTGGCCAAAATCATGTGGACACAACGCTGTTCACTGCTCTTATAGGGGATGTTATAGTGTCTCCATACTTTTGGTCATATAATTCATGTTAGGACAAAGACACAGAACAATGCAGAGGAGTTTCCTATTATCAGCTGTTTGTTTAGGTGGAAAACAAAAGCCCAGAACAGCATATTTGGAAACTCTGAATATTAACAGGAGGTGACTCACAGCTAGATGAATCCATGTCCTGCAGTATGAACACGGCTCTGACTATTTTTACATTACTGCTCCTAAAAAACAAAGACTCAACGTGGAAATCGCTGCAATGAAAGCCAACGCAGGCTTCAGATCGCAGCAGAAAGTTTGGATGCTGCGTTTTAATTCGTTCCCTCTAATCTAATTGTGAAGGCATAACCGCGGTCTCCGGTAAACGCCGCACACAAAACGCTCCCAACGGCAATTAGTGTTCACGTAAACGGGCTGCTGTCTGATTTAAGGAGGTCTGTGAAGCCACCATAAAGACGCCGCCTACTTCCTTCCTGTAATAAATAACTAAAAATGGATCATAAAATACAAACACAGCATCTAAGAACAACGCTGACAGTAAGAACAGTCCCAAATACTCAGTTAATTAGTGTAGAAGTTGTCACAGTAGAATGTGAGGTTTAATTCTGTAACTAGACTTTACAGTGATAGACTGTGTTTATGTTGTGTTTCTGCATTGACTGTAATGTAAGTTAATGTCTAGTTTTTATCCTGTGTCTCACTTTTGTCATGTTGTGTCTCTTTTATGTCATTTTGTGTCTCTTTTTGGTTATTTGTGTCTCATATTTCATTTTGTGACTCATTTTTATCCATCCGTGTCTCATTTTTGTCATGTTTTGTCTCCTTTTTGTAGGTTTATGTCTTGTTTCTATCCTTTTATGTCTCATTTTTGTTGTCTTATGTTCCGTTTTTATCCATTTGTGCATCATTTTTGTTATGTTTTATCTCTGTTTTGTGTTGTTTTCTCATTTTTGTTAGCTTATGTCTTATTTTAATCCTGTTGTGTCTCGTTTTTGGTGGTTTGTCTCATTTTTTTCATTTTATGTCTTGTTTTTATCATTTTGTGTCTTGTTTTTGTCACGTTGTGTCTCGTTTATGTCTCATTTTTATCTTTTTGTGTCTTATTTTTTTCATGTGTCTCTTTTGTGTGGTTTTATTTATCTTTTTTTGCCAATTTGTGTCTCGTGTCTCTTGTTTTATGTCTCGTTTTGTCCTGTTGTATCTTGTTTTTGTCGTTTTGTCTAGGTTTTTGTTGGTTTACATCTCATTTTTGTCATTTTTTTTCATATTGTGTCACTTTTGTGAAGTTTTGTGTGTCTTTCAACAGTTTGTATCTCGTATCTGTTTTTATGTCGCGTTTTTGTCCTGTTGTGTCGTGTTTTAGTCAATTTGTGTGATTTTTTTTTGTCTTTTTTCATGTTGTATCTTTTTTGTGTATCTTTTTACCAATTGTGTCTCGTATCTGTTGTTTAATGTCTTGTTTCTATCCTTCTGTTTCTCGTTTTTGGCTGTTTGCGTCTCATTTGTTTTGTTTTTTTCTGAGTCTCATTTTTGTCACGTGTCTGCTTTGTGTTACATTGTGTCTTTTCATTGCTTTGTGTGTCATTTAAGTAATTTTATGTCTCGTTACCCGTTTGTGTCTTGTTTTCGTCAAGTTGTGCCACTTTTGTAGCCTAGCTGCGCTAGACAACCCACGGCAACTAATTTAATTCTCTGCCAGGGTGGGTCTAGTTACCCTCCGTAAGGCTCGAGGCTGGATGCTCCTAAAACTGGCCGGACCAATCACCATGAAGTGTAGAGTCAGAAGGCGGGCGTAACTAAGTGACGACAGAGGCGCGACGATTCTGACAGAAACAACCAGCGCACAATAAACAGTTATCTTTCGACTCGGCTTTGGCCACAGCCCTTACAGATTTGAAGCTAAAATTCAACTTGAAAGATAAACAAAGGACGGCACTGAAGTGTTTCATTGAGAAGAAAGACGTATTTGGACTTATGCCGACGGGATATGGCAAATCCTTAATATACCAGTTGGCTCCGCTGGTTGGGAAGCTAATGGGACTTAGCCACAATCCGCCGGTGCTCTAGGAACCACGTCAGCCTATTCGTTGCGTTGATTGGTTGTATACCTACCCAATTGCTGCAGAGGGATTGATAGACAACCTTTTAGCCCGCCTCCCTCCCTGTCGAGCTTCCCTAGACCCTTGTGCTGTCAGAAACATGGGTGTAGCATGGCTAGGCTACCACTTTTGTGTATATTTTTTGCCAATTGTCTTGTATCTGTTGCTTTGTGTCTTGTTTTCTCGTTTTGTCTAATTTTTGTTGGTTTATGTCTCATTTTTATCTTTTTCTGTCTTGTTTTTCATTGTTGTGGATCTTTTTTTGCCAATTTGTATCTCGTTTCAGTTCTTATGTCTGGTTTTTGTCCTGTTGTCTCGTTTCGTCATTTTGAGTTGGTTTATGTAGTGTTTTTGTCCTTTTTTTCATGTTTTCTCTTTTTGTAGTTTTGTGTATCCTTTTTTGTCAATTTGTGTGTCGTGTCTGTCGTTTTATGTCTCATTATTGTCCTGTTATTTCTCTTCTTTCATTTTGTGTCTCATTTTTATCCATTTGTGTCTCATTTTTGTCATGTTTTGTCTCATTTTTTGCTGGGTAAATGCCTCGTTTTTTTTTTTTTTATCTATTCGTGCCTCATTTTTATTATGTTTGTGTTGTTTTGTCTCATTTTTGTTGGTTTATGTCTTGTTTTTATCCTTCCATGTCTCATTTTTGTTATGCTGTGTCTCTTTTCAGTCATTTTGTGTATCTTTTTGTTGGTTTGTGCATCATCTTTGCCATTTAATGCTTTGTTTTTATCCCTTTGTTCCTTGTTTATCTCATTTTGCTTCATTTTTTTTTAATCAGTTTACGCCTCATTTTGTCATTGTGTGTCTCGTTTTGTTGTTTTGTATCTTTTTTGGCTTGTGTCTTGTTTTTATCCTTCTTTTGTTTTATGTTTGTCATGTTGTGTCTCTTTTCTTTGTTGGTTCTGTCTCATTTTTGTCATTTTTTGTCTTGTTTTTTTCTTGTTTTTTCTTGTGAATTTTTGTGTATTTTTTTTTTTTTTGCCAGATTATGTCTCGTGTCTGTGGTTTTAATGTCTTGTTTTTGTCCTTTTATGTCTCATTTTTGGCACGTTGTGTCTTGTTTTATCATTTTGTCCAAATAAAAAAAAAAATCTGTCTGTGGGGTTTTATGCATGTGTGGAAAAGAAACAGGGGGCTAAAAAATAAATGAAGAATGCAGTAAAAATTAGTAAAAGTAACAGGACACTGGAATAAGATGCCTTTTTTATTTAAGAATTTCTTTCACCAGATGCATGGAATACCATCTGCCAGCTGGTTTTCATAATTAAAGCACCATTTTACTGACATATAGTCAAATTCTTGGCAGAGCCACGTGATATTTACATGTTTTTTCAAATTCTGTTTTCTAACTCAAACCCCACTGTCTGATTTTCATGGCATTGTTCTGCAGAATGAGATGTTTAAGGTGAGCCTTTTATACCCACCGATACAGTAACATTTCTCCCGTATTGACACAGAAAGGTAAATTGATCAGCGCTCATGTTTTGGCCCCGCAGGGCTTCTTGTGAACTTCATTAGCGCTCCAGTCTCTCTGGAAGCAGCCAGCAGACGGTGAAGCGCGTCTGTGCGCTCCGCTCTCTGATTGGCTGCTGGTGGTCACGTGGTCTCTTCCTTATTCCACTGAGGAGTTGCTTTATAGCCTTCAGCCCCATGCAGCGAGCGATCACACAGAAAGCACAGGACTACTGCTGCTGTTTGGATTCTTTTATTGTCGCTTTCCACTGGAGGAAGAAAGGGAAAAAGGATTTCAGTGTTTTTTCCTGCTTTTTCTTCTTCTTTTTTCCTGATGAACATTTCAACTGGTGTTTGGCAACGATGCTGTCAGGATTGTGGACTGAAACCGGCTGATGTGATTTTATTTCCACTTAGATTCCTGGTATGGATGCAACACTGAAGTGATTTTATTTATTTATTGCTGCAAACTTTATTGATTTTTCTTTCTTTGTTCTTTTCTTTTCTTTTTTTACATTTCCCAGAAGATGAATGAACGGAGAGGATCCAGAGAACATGGTTTTCACTGAAGCCAGTTTATTTTTTACATAAATCTCCAAACGCGTTTTTCTCTCTCCACAGTCTGAGCAGTGGTTTGGTTTGGATGAAGCGTGCGTGTTGTGATGCGTCTCCCCTCCATTTCCACCACTGACACCAGTTTGGATTTCCCCTTTGGATCTGTGCGTTTCCAGAATGGCTCGCTTCGCAGAAGATCTACCCACTCGCTATGGAGGAGGAGGAGGAGGAGGCGGTGGAGGAGGCGCAGGCGGCGGAGGTGGAGGGAGAGGCGGACCGGGCGCTGGGAGAGGGGGCGCCCGGGGTGGCGGCGGCGGCGGCGGCCCCGGCGGCGCTCCGGGCGGCCAGAGGATGTACAAGCAGTCGATGGCCCAGAGAGCCCGGACCATGGCCATCTACAACCCGAACCCCGTCAAACAGAACTGCTTCACCGTCAACCGCTCCCTGTTCATCTTCCGAGAGGACAACCTGATCAGGAAGTACGCAAAGCGAATCACAGAGTGGCCATATCCTTCCCCGAGCAGCAGCAGGTGCATCCAAAAGCTTCTAAAAGCGGAATCAAAACCACCGACCGCGGGCCTGTTTGTCAAGTTTAGGTGGATTACACAGTTGCGGCTGTTGCATGAGCAGGTTTACGAGCAACAAGCCGCACTGTCTTCCTTTATTCCTCTCCTGCCTGCACCTGTCGCTGCGCTTCTTATCTCAACATGACACCGAGATGTTTTCCCCCGATAGGTGCGCACAGTAGAGAAAAAAAAAACACTCCACATCTGCCTTTGTTTATCCCACACCCCCACTGATCTATCTGATAAGTTATTTTGTCACAATATCAGCTGTCAACTCTCTCTCTCTGGCCAGCAGTTTACAGCGCTGCAATGACCAAACATTGATATCGATTTACGCAGCTACAAGTCAAATCGGTAGAAAGCTGCGTGCGTAAAAAGGGCGATGGCGAGTCAGCGCTCATGCGTCCTTCCTCCTCCCTCCCCATGTTTCTGTGGTCATTATGAAAGGAGAGAGAGAGGGAAAAAGCGCAGTTTACTTTAAAAACGCAGCGGTTTATCCACGGTTGCAGCACCGCCTCGTTCTCTTAGTTGGGAGACCTCTCCATGGTGCTGAAGTCGCCCACGCCACTCGCAAAACACTGCAAAAAATGTCCGTGGTCACCTCTTCAAATCTGTTTTATCTCTTAAAACTGGTGACACGTCTTGGAACCAGTGGGAAAACTACACTTACTGGTAGAAACATGTTGGAAAAAAAAGAAGAAAAGAGCTGAAACTAATCCCGTAATCATGTGGTTTTAAGCTCATTTGTAAATTTTAAAGTGATTCTTGTGCAATTTTAAACTTTTAGACAAGTATAAATGTAAAGAAATACTGTTTAAGGTAAGACAAGTTTAGTTGTATTGCACAATTCATACACAATGCATTCCTAAAAAATATTTAAAGATAGACATACATTAAAATCATAGAAATAAAACTTGAAAGTAAACATTAAGATCATAAAAGTGCATTAAAAGACAAGAAAATAGATTGAATCTGCATGCAGTCCTTCAAAAACACCTCAAAACCCAGAGTTTTTCACAAATAAACGTCAATAACAGTCAATTTTGATCACAAACAGTGAAACAATTCCAAATTGTAATGTATTTCTTTACGTGACTTTCAAGATTTGAAGGCTTAACCGTAAATTAAAAGTCCCATTAAAACGAATATGTTTCTGCAGTGAAATGGCCGAGGCTGGGAAAACGTGAGCAGGCAGCTGGATCTGCTCTGTGGGAGAGAACAACATTAGCCATAATCAAATAACAGCGCTCATCAATTTATCTGCGCCCTCGACCGCTTGATATGAAGTCAACATCCTTCTCTGCAGGACCCAAATAATGAGGCACATAAAACGCAGCAAAAACACCAAATACCACCCATATTCTTTGAAAATTTCTGACCAGGGAAGCAGCTTCTGAGTTACATAATCAGACTAGCTGTGTCTCTCTGTGCTTGATGTCCTGCGTCTTTGCTTTCGTGGTCCTAAGTTATTCCCCTGTGCTTCGTAGGCCCTCAATAGGCCCTGACCCGCGGGCGCTGATCCAGTGGAAATGGATTGCAGAATGAGCCAGCCATTGAAAACGGTTGGGAAAGGTCAACCATCTGGAAGGATGTCGAGCACATGTATAGGAAGCTTTTCTTTCTAAAAAGCCCTCAGCCGGAGCATGATGGAATGTTGATGCTTTAGTGGCCCAAATGAGTCCAAATTTCAAGTTTAATCACACGACGGCATGAGTTATAATCTGCTTTACTGTGCAATTTAACACCATCTGCATCCTCATTTCATCACGTTACAGAACTTTAATGTTTACTTGATGCCAAGCAATGCGTGTTGAACTGAACATCTGTATGCATACACTAGTGTGTGTGTGAAAGAAGTTGTGACTGAGGTGTGATGTGAAATGAATGCAGCTTCATGTTGAGCCGCTCCTTAACCTCCCACACTCCATTCGAATACATGATCCTCGCTACAATTATCGCCAACTGCATCGTCTTGGCCCTGGAGCAGCATCTCCCCGCCAGCGACAAGACGCCCATGTCAGAGCGCCTGGTAAGTGCATTTATTTAAGGTCACTTCCTTAATTTCCTTCCTCTCCCTCCTGTCAGGAATCCTGGAGTTACCAGGAATTGATCTGTGCCGGCTTCTTAATTACAGCAGCAGTCTTTGCTCATTAGGTGTGTTTGTCTCGTCCTCCTGCTTCTGTTTCGTACCACACTGGGTCCTCTAGTGCCTCTTTTCCACCATATCAGCTCTGGTTCTTGAACTGGTTTCGTTCAGGGTTCTTGGAAGCTTGGTTTCCGCCAGTTTTGAGTGGAACCATTAAAATTAAGAGTGGAAAATGACACACCCACTCATGTCGTCAAGAAAAACCTGCAGTTTTTTTGTTTCCAGCAGCGATCTGAGCTTTAAATTTTAGTTAAAGATTAGAAATAGACCAATGATTGGGGCTGTTATCTGTTTTTTTCAGTTACTGATCAATTAAATGCACTATTTTGGGTCATTCTGTAGTCTTAGCCCACCTTAGACTCAATGCTTTAACTGTTTAATTGGATTATTATCATCCTTTTGCACATTTCAAGTTGTTTACACTATATACTATGCACTCTTGCACATTTTCCAATTTTTTTGTTGGATTATTGTCATTTTTATCTTTTTTTTCACGTTGTGTCTCTTTTCTTGTAGTTTTGTGTATTGTTGCCACTCGTTTTTGCCCTTTTTTGTGTTCTTTGCGTTGTTTTGTCTCGGATTTTGTTGGTGTTTGTCAAAACAGGTCAAAACTCTGACCTATTCACACGTCAAAAATCTTTATTTTTACAAGTAGAAAGCGAGCCAAACTTTCCCTTCCCCACTGATAGTCATCATGGTTTTAATGTCTGGTCAAGAAAAACCTGCAGTTCTTTTGTTTCCAGCAGTGATTCTTTTGCACATTTCAAGTTGTTTACACTCCATACTACGAACTCTTGCACATCATCAGGTGACTATCTTGCACATTCCTGCCCACTGGAAGTACTTCTATTACTTTTTGTGACTCATAATCTCTTGTTTACACCTTCTGCTACTTTGAAACACTTTTTAAATTTTCCATACAGCTGTTATGGTGTAAAAAAAGTAAAATTCCTTTTATGTGACAAAACCCTACTTGGCAAGAAGAACTTTCTGATTTTGATTCTGACATCTGCAAAAACTGACCCAAGTCGTCGCCAAAAACCAGGAAATTAGCTACTTTTGCAGCAGCTAAGGCTATGCTATCAGCTAGCGGCTAAGTTAGAAGACAGCTACAGATTAGATTAAAGATTCAAGAGCTTTTATTTGTCGCATGCTCTTATAGTATGTGCTGTGAAATGCAAAGTGGCTGTTTTCAAGGCTGTGCAGTAGCAATAAGACAATACAGGGTATCCCTAATGTCTGGACACACAGGAAATCTCACATAGGAAATCTTACATAGGACTGTGTTGAAAGAAGAAAGAGTTGTACTGGTACTTTTTAGTGAACATGAAGGATAGACACACGGAAAGATAGCAGATGGATTTAATGTTTGTCATCCAAGGAAGATTCCACTTTCCGCGGTGGCGAAGGTGGTTAAAAAGTCTAAAGAAATGGGCAGTGTCATGGACAAACCTTGTTCTGGACGACCAAATGTATCAGCTGAAACTACAGAAATGGTCATGGCTAAAATTCATGCCAGTTCCAAAAGATCACTTCCCGAACGCTACCTTTCGATATATCCATCCTTCACATCCACTGAGAAGTACCAGTTCAACTCTTTCTTCTTTTGACAAAACCATGCTTAACCTGTGGTGGCAAAAAAAATACAGCTAATGAGATTTCCTATGTGTCCAGACTTTAGGGTCACCCTGTATAAAAAGAACAGTTCTTTAAAAAAACCCAATAGAAAATCCGACAATTACCCCTAAACACAGTCTAGAAAGCAATCACTAATAATGCTTTAAAATATTCACTTTTGTTCACAGTAAAAGTGATACAACAATGAAAGATTAACAAAACAGAAGAAAACACACGTAACTGCTGGAGACAAACTGATCAATTCCAATCGATTGATCAATCAGTAAACAGGAGAACATCCCAGCATCATATTACCACTCCTACTTCAAGTACACACATTCAGCTGTAGTAATCCTTATTAAGGGAGAAGCCTCGTTATAAATGACAGGTTTTCTGCTACCGCATGCTGGTACAATATGACATTTAACGTATATTGGTATCAGCCTTCCTTAATTACCAGTAATCTGCATTGGCAAACTAATATTGGTCTTCAAAGGCTCTGAATAATTCAAAATTAGGTGTGCAAACCAGATCAGAACCTGCTCCATACTTGTGGATCAATCTTTGACCGCCTTTGCTGCTTACGTGTGGATTTAGCTTCAGCCAACATGTGAACTCTGACGGTCACGGCTAAGCAGAAACCAAAGCGACGGCAGCACAGGGAGGTCAAGTGGCACATGCAAGGAAGAAATAAATCTGCATGGAGGCTTCATGGTTCAGCACTCCGTGTTCTTCATGGCGTTTGCAGCTCTGGGGGGAGTTTGTCTTAAAATAGCGAGTCGGCGAGTGTTACAAAGAGCAACAGCTTGGTGTGAAAAAGTCAATTAATTCCTCTCATATCTCCGCCACCTGCTCTTATTCTGGAATTATCTCGACGGCTGCAGATTCAGTGGTGAGGACGAGGTAAACAAACGGGGAAAAAAAACAATGATCAGAGCGGTTACACGAACACGACGAGGTTCCTTTTAATTTAAACAAGAGATCGGTTATTATTTATGAAGCTCGGAGGCTTTAAGTGGAGACGACGTCAGAGTTCTCTGAGGATTCAGCAGCTGTTATCTGTCGGCGTATTTATAATTCAGGAGTGTTTTAGATGTATGTATAATAGATGTTGACACGTGACCAGAGCAGACATTTATCCAGACGTAAATTACCAGTCAAAAGTTTGGGGTCACCCAGACATTTAAATGTAGAAACAACAACAACCAACCATTCTCTTGTTTACATCTTGTGACATCATTTGAAATTTTTATCCTCATTTATTGTTTTTACCATGACTTGGAAGCATTTAAGCTCAGTTTAAGTAGGTCTAATCTTATTTATTTATTGCAAAAATGGCCTAAAAACCTAAGCCAGATTTTGGTTTTCAGCATTTAATTCTAAATATTGCAGCCAGACTATGATAAGGCAATTTCACACCAGTTCTCAGAGCTGAGTTCTTGCTTCCTTTTAGCTAAAAAATCACCTAAAATCAAGTCTTTCTCACTTTGTTAGCATGTCCATATGGTGGTTTTATATGCTGGAAGGCACATCTTGAGTCAAATAAGCTGTCAAACACACGACTGAGTGTTTTCACCTTCAAATAGGAGTGTAACAAATTCAGATTTACATAAAAATAAACCTAAAGAACCAATGCTATCTTGTTCCAGAACGGCACTTTCTGCAGCATTGTTCTTGTTTTGAACATTTATGGCTGAATTACCCAATTACACCGAGAAGTTTGTACAGTTACATCTTGGTAATTCAAGGCAGGATGGGATTATTTTAATGGAAAAACACTTTTAAATATGGAACTGCATATGCAAAGATGAGATTTTATGGTTTTAATCAATGAATGGAGACAGATTTGAAGAATTTACTGCAAAATGTAAGTTTTTATGATCCTTACTGTTTGAATTTTTTTGACAAATTGACTGAAAACAGACCTACTAGTGGTGTTTTTATCTGCACTGCAAACAGTATGTATATACACTACCGTTCAAAAGTTTGGGATCACCCAGACAGTTTTATCCATGTGCTAACATAGTCGCAGAAGAGTTTTCTAATCATCAGTTAGCTTTTCAATAGGATTAGCTAACACAATGTAGCATGAGAACACAGGAGTGACGGTTGCTGGAAATGTTCCTCTGTACCCCTATGGAGATATTCCATTAAAAGTCAGCCGTTTCCAGCTACAATAGTCATTTACCACATTAACTATGTCTAGACTATATTGCTGATTAATTTAATGTTATCTTCATTGAAAAGCACTGCTTTTGTTTCAGAAATAAGAACATTTCTAAGTGACCCCAAACTTTTGAACAGTCGTGTTTCTCCAGCTCTGACATTACAGAATGACTTCCTGTATGGTTAGTTTTATAGGAAACCAGCATTAATCTGCTTTACACCACACTGGACACCTCTGAATGTTTTTCTTCCCAACAATGACAACAAACTGCTTCACAGAGACCCAGTGACTCTTCATCCAACATATCGATCATCACAGGGTGTTGCCCGCGGTTGGCCGGCGCTATAGAAAAGGCCACATTTCGTATAGTGCTCGCGCCTGTCACGCTGCTTTTATGTGATTATTTATGTTGGCTGATGCTGGGGGTTGGGGGACGCTGTCTGTCAGGTTGTAGTATGCTGGGAGCAGGAGAGACAAATCGAGGCGGTGGGGAGAGAGGTTAGCGTAGGCGTGAGAGATCCTCCTCGCTCGGTGCCTCCTGCAGCGCTCCGGGCTCTTTGGGATATTAATGGAAGGCAAAGGAAAAAGTGTCATGTCATACACGCCTGATCCGGCTTCCACACTCGCAGCGAAGCCCAGGGTTAACTCGCACACCGTGGAAATGTTTGACTCACCGCCGAACTTCCAGGGAATCGTGCAGCGCCTAAATAAGTCATGTCTGGTCGTGTCGAGCACACATATGGTCAGGTATAAATTACTTATCCTGTTTTTATGCTCTAAGAGTCACATTTCCATTATTCTATGCTTCATTTTTGTCTTATATCAAACCAAAGGGGCATTTAAATCACCTTAGTCTAGTCTAGTGGATCCAAGTGTCCATACAAATACATTGGACCTTCTTGTTGGCCCAAATGCCTTTAATTTTTGCCCCTGTGACTCCTGTCCTGCCAATTCTATGGTTCTTTTTTGTGCCACTGAAATTTGAGGGATAATTTTTTGAACAGTCTTCATTTCTGACAGTATTTGTGCAATACTTCTGTCATTGAAATAGGAAATGCTCTTCTAAGATGCATTTTCAACACTGACGTTTTTGCACAGTTACTTTCGTAATGTTGAATGCCCTTTTTTTTTTTAAATTTCCCTCAATGGTTTTTGCTTGGACACCTTACCTAAGTGCCCATCTATTCGTTCCAAATGTCCCTGTGTTTGGCTCATTACTTGCATTTTAACACTTCTGCTCATCGATTCCACTTTTTTTTTTTTAGTTTTAGGTCTTTAGAATTACTACAATAGTAACCCAAGAGTCTCACTAGTTGACTTTTATTCACTTTATTGAACGGCTCTGCTTGGGTCTGCCCCATCTACCAGTTTCATAATTCTTTTTTGTACCACTTTAGTTGCCCCAAGTGCCCCTCTAATTGTTCCAAATGCCCCTTTGTTTGGCACAGTGCTTGTATTTTAACAATTCTGGTCCTAGTTCTACTCAACGATTTCATTTCTTTGAAGTTTTAGGTGTTTAGAGTGGGTCTGAACACGAATATCCAAATATTTGGCCGTCACGGTGGTGTCCGAATATTTATTGTGAGATTCAAATATTGTGATCTGGCAGACACATGAAAAGTCTTTTTGCAGCAGGGAGGAATGACCTTCTGTACCGTTCCTTGAAGCTGTGGGGTTGTATCATTCTCTTTTGGCTCACTTTTTCCCATTTTAGTCCCTATGCTTTTGCTGTTAACCCAGAAGGCCCTAATCCCCCGTACATTCCCTTTATGTAACACCAGACATGCACGAGTACATTTCTAGTAGCCTCAAATGCAGCCCTGTCATCCCAAATATCTCCATCTGCTCCTTTTTTTTTTTTTTTGCTCAGAGTGACCACTTCTTAGACCGAGATAGTCCACTTGACCTCTTGGCTTGGTTTGGTAACGCCGGTGGTGAAAAAGAGAAGCACTCTGCTCCATTAAAGTCTCCTTTTTGCGTTGCCCTTCATCACTCTGATCTCTGCCCTCAGACGAGTCACACCGCTGATCACATCCAGACTGACATTTTGACAGGATACAGCCTCGTGGAGAATGTTTATTTTACACACGTCGCTGTCTGCTTTCAATTGAATAAAATAGTTTATTTTCTATATTTAAATGCTTTAAATGTGTCTCCCTGGAGCTCCACTGATTTAACATACTCAATAAGATCATGCTGTGCTCCTGAATATCTGCTTTTACTGTATTTACCTTCTTTTCTTCCAAAGAAGAATCCTCCACTTCCTTCACTTCTGCTCACGCTGGTGCAAAAAAAAGTAAAAGGAAGCCATGTTTCTGTATTCTTTTTCTTATTTTTTACTCCCCACTCCTGCCGTCTTTCACTGAATGCTTCATTACACTCTCTTTTACCTCCAACAAAAAAACATCTTCTCCTGCCGATCTCATCTCCCTCTCTCTCTTTTCTGTAGGACGATACAGAGCCCTACTTTATTGGAATATTCTGTTTCGAGGCAGCCATTAAGATCATCGCCCTGGGCTTCGCGTTTCACAAAGGCTCCTACCTCCGCAACGGCTGGAATGTAATGGACTTCGTGGTCGTCCTGACGGGGTGAGTCCCTCGAGTCGCCCGCTGGGTGTCATAAGTGAAAGAGTGGCTTCTTTTGTTGTGTGTCCGTGGGAGAGCGTAGAGGAATCACCTTCTTCCAGTTAGAACATCTGCCTGCTAGCATGTGTGTTATTAAACAAGTAAGTGGAGCCTGTGAAAGATGGGAAAACAGTTTTGTTGGTTTGGCCTTTCAGTTTCTGTCCTAGATTTGAATGCCTTGGCTATTGGAACACTGTGTCCATCATGCAGTACTTGGTGGTGACAGTTTGAGCTTATTTCTTGTTTAGAGATGTTTTTCAGTTAAATACCAATGAACTTACCTGATCTAGATGCAGATTTTGAGTCGTACATGTGGTTGAGCAGGAGCTTGATGATTATTTTGTGACAAAACTCAAAAACATTTGTCTCAATGACACCAATCTGCTATTTTGGGTGTAATAAATATTATTATAATTATATTTCTACATGGATATCTTCACTTTTCCCCCTGAGGCTTTCTCTGATAATGAAGTTTTTGGCTATTTTTATTTATTTTTTATGACAGTGAGACACAAACTTATTGGTTAATCCACAATTCACTTTGTCTCTTGTTCCCATGTTGGTCATAAAACTTGATTTTTACACCGCCTTTCAAAACTGTGATCCAAACTACAAACAAAATGGTCACATTTGAGAGTGTGTGAGTTAAAGTTTGAGCTGGTCGCATTGGTGCAGGGTTGTGATGATCTTTAAAGCTGCTGTCCGGAGTTTGAATCGCAGCGTCTCCCAAAACACTGTTGGTCCCACCCTCCCTCCCTCTGATTTCGCCCCTTTATTTGTGCACGCACGCAGTACATGAGAGGAGTGCCCGGAGTGCTGCAGCATCTTGCCTGTTTTGCTGTTTTCCCCTCTTCTACATTTAGTACATTTAGTAAATAATAAAGGAATTACGTTAGAATGCTGTATTGAGTCTAACTTGTCCTAATACCAAAATAACATGAATCTGCTAGGACGAACTAGTAAAGTTTCAATATGTGATTACACTCGTGTATCCCTCTCGATGACGTTGTTTATCAAACTTAGTGCATTTACGCGTGTATATGTGTTACATTGTTTATTTATTTCTATCTAGAGTTCAGAATTGCATGACTCCTCTGACGAAGAGTATGTCCCAGACGCCCCAACATCTTCCTCCAGAGGTCGGGCATCTAAACGAAGCCGTCAGGCGGGCTATGGAGGCCGTGGTCGGGGAGCGACGCGAGCACCCCGAGCCAAAAAACGTCCTGCAGTCTCTTGGCCTGACAAGCCGTGGGATTGGTAATTTTTCTGGAAGTTGCTGAGCCCTGATGCTCTCTCCTCCACAAGCAAAACAAATGTGCGCGCGGTTGCGTAGTGCGTAGCTCGCCCACCTCTGCATGGGCTTGCTTGCTGTGCGCGTAACCGTTGATTGACAGCATGACAAAGCTGAAGCTTGAACTTGATTGGTCGGCAGCGACCGGCGCTTTTTGGAATGACATGGGGGTCTATGAGAGGAAGGCGGAGCTCAGGAATAAATTTTCATATCGCGTTATACTAACTTTATATTATAGTATCGAACTAGACTAACACATTTAAGCTTTGTTAAAAAATGATACATAAATTGAAAACAAACGGAAACTCCGGACAGCAGCTTTAAGCTGTTTTGGTGTCAGACTAACAGCACAGACAGCTGCTGAGTTAACCACGGTGGTGGAAAGTACTACTTTCATATCTGTGGTGTGCTGCGGTATTTACACTTCAAAATGTGATCTTGTGAAATGTGGAGCGCACCTACATACCCTGTGTTTTCTGCTCATAGAAAACAGAGGAGGTAGAAAAAAAGTCATTGGGTTACAAATCTGACATGACAACACCCTAGTTTCCTGGTTTCAGGGTCACTCTGGTCACACACCTGTCGAAGCACCAGAGCTACAAAGCAGCATCTACTGCAGAATGAAATGTGTGGCGTTTAGGGAACTCTGGTAAATTGTAGTGTCTATCGATGAGCAGATGTTCAGCAAATGATATGTTTTGCCTGTGACAAGGTGGGAGATGTGACCAAATGAGAAAGTTGGTCACAACGGTGCTGCCAGTGAAACAATTAGTCTGGAGCCCGGTAGGTGCTTTGCAAAAATAATGTAAATCCACAAAACATTAGATAAAACGTTAAATGAAGACAGTAGTATGTGTGAGCCTGGAACAAACAGTGTGATGGTGAACTTTTGTTGCTTTGGCCTTTCAGTTTCTGTCCTAGATTTTAATTATGTTGTTACTGGAACGCTGTGTCCATCATGCAGTATTTGGTGGTGACAGTTTGATTGAGCTTATTTTTTGTTTAGAGATGTTTTTTTCCCTGTACACAAAGATAGAAAATGGTTTTCCCAGTTAAATGCCAATGAATGATGTACACTATCTCATTCAAATGAATGAGAAAGTGTGTCCAAACTTGTGACTGGTAGTGTAGATGAAGATTTTGGGTCATGCATTTGATTGAGCAGGAGCTTGATGATTTTCTCCCATGATATTTAGCGAAGAAACTCAAAAACATTTGTCTCAGCGACACCGTTCTGCTACTTTGAGTGTAAAAAATAATGTTATTACTATATTTGCACATGGATATCCTCACTTTCTTCACATTTTGGGTTATTTTTTATTTATTTTTTTTACCACAGTGAGACACAAACTTATTGTTTAATTCACAATTCGCTTTGTCTCTTGCTCCCATGTTGGTAATAAAACTTGATTTTTACACCGCCTTTCAAAGCTAGGATCCAGACTGCAAACAAAATGATCACATTTGAGAGTGTGTGAGTTAAAATTTGAGCTGGTCGCATTGGTGCAGGGTTGTGATGATCTTTAAGCTGTTTTGGTGTCAGACTAACAGCACAGACAGCTGCTGAGTTGACCACGGTGGCGGAAAGTACTAATTTCATATCTGTGGTGTGCTGTGGTATTTACGCTTCAAAATGTGATCTTCTTGTGAAATGTGGAGCGCACCTACATACCCTGTGTTTTCTGCTCATAGAAAACAGAGGAGGTAGAAAAAAAACATCATTGGGTTACAAATCTGACATGACAACACCCTAGTTTCCTGGTTTCAGGGTCACTCTGGTCACACACCTGTCGAAGCACCAGAGCTACAAAGCAGCATCTACTGCAGAATGAAATGTGTGGCGTTTAGGGAACTCTGGTAAATTGTAGTGTCTATCTATGAGCAGATGTTCAGCAAATGATATGTTTTGCCTGTGACAAGGTGGGAGATGTGACCAAATGAGAAAGTCGGTCACAACGGTGCTACCAGTGAAACAATTAGTCCAAAAATTGTAAATCCACAAAACATTAGATAAAACGTTAAATGAAGACAGTAGTATGTGTGAGCCTGGAACAAACAGTGTGATGGTGAACTTTTGTTGCTTTGGCCTTTCAGTTTCTGCCCTTTTAATTATGTTGCTTTAGGGACACTGTGACACCTGTGCACAAAGATAGGAAAATGTTTTTTTCAGGTTAAGTGTGGATCATCTTACCAGGTACAAACAGCCTTGATGCTGATTTTGGGTCATACATTGATGGATCATGAGTTTGATGACAATCTCCAATGATAGACTCAAAATTCTTGGTTGGCTCACTTTGTCTGTTGATGCCATGTTGGTAAGAAAACTTAATTTTTACAGCTCCTTTCAAAACAAAACATAAGAAGACAATGCCATGTGTGTTAGGAAACAACTAAGCCTGTAAAAGACAGGAAAACGGTGTGATGATGAGCTTTTGTTGCTTTGGCCTTTCAGTTTCTGTCCTAGATTTTAGTATTGTTGCTACTGGAACACCGTGTCCACATGCAGAACTGTGCGGCAACAGTTTGATCAAGCTTACATGTTGTCTGAAGAGGATTTGGTCCCTGTGCACAAAGACAAGTCCATAAAGAAGCAGTTTTCCCAGTTAATTATGGATGAACTTACTTGGTACAGAGAGTAGGGATCGACTGATATGGGTTTTTCTATAAGGCCGATACCGATGCACATTATTGGCAATCAAGAATAACTGATATTTGGAACCAATTTACATCAAATGTGATGTTTTAACAGGATGTGATAGCAGAGAACCTGTCATTCATAGCTAGGCTTCTATAATTGAATATGTAAAATAGAAATAGGAGAAACTGAAGTATTTCCTTTGATTATATGGAATCGAGTGAGATTAATCAGTTTGTCTCCTGCTGTTCTTCTCTAATTTCTAAATCTTTCACTGGTCTATTACATTTATTGTACACTATGGATCTTAAAGCATTATTGATTATTGTTTTCCAGACTTTATTACAGGTTAGTTTGTGACAGCCTTCTAACTTAGCTGCTAACCGTTAGCATAGCCTTAGCTACTGTGAGAGAAGCTAATTTCCTGGTTTGTGGCCATGACTTGTTCTTCATGTTCAGTTTTTGCAGCTTGAGATACCACAAAGTGAAACAGACAGAGAAAGGATTCTGCATCAGACCTGAAGTGTCGCATTTAATTCATCGGTAATTGGACGATAAAAATACAGATTTGAATAATCGGAAAACCACTAAATATAGGTCCTTAACAGAGAGTCTTGATCTCGATACAGCCTGAGCTTGAGGATTTTGTGAAGAAACTCCATATTCCCAGCCTCGTTCCAGAGCATCTAAATGCCACAGTAAAAGTACAATGTATGTTTTATGTCTGTTATAAGACTGAGTACATGTCAGTAGCACAAGTGGATCGTAGAGTTCGGTGACAGATACTTTTATAGCTGAAAGTTGTTTTTTTCTGTTCTATGCCAGCGGCTCTCTGCGGCGGCCCGGCAGGGGAGCTGTCAGACTCCAGAGCTCTAGAGGCTTGTAATGGCCTGTGTTTCTTATTATCAGAGAGGAGCCATGAAAAGTCAATGCTGGAGCAGCGGTCAGGTCAATAGATGTGAGCTGCTGCTGCTGCTGGGATTTTAACCTCAGCAGCACAAAAGGTTTGTCTGGAAGGCGACACTGTGCTGCTTTCCAGCCTCTGAAAGCTGGATGAAGAAGGATGTTATACGACGACACGCCACTGTTGGTTTCGCTCTGGTTGGATTCTAGTTATTTCCAAGAGAGAGCTTTCTGAGAGCTTTCATTTGCCCTTCAAACAAACTTTTATTCCCTCCTGTGTTCTTCCAGCAGCATATTTTCCGTCCTCCTGCTTCCAAATTTAGTGTAAACTTTTTGAAAAACTTTCTTAAATTCCTCAAAGCCACAGGAAACATGGTGTCCTTCACAGCTGCTTAAAGATGACTTTCTTTATTGTCATTGTAACCATTTACACACAAACTAGCACATATTATGGTTCTCAGACAGTTCATAATTTTTGATTTGCTTGTCAAGTTGCCATCTGTTGACTATATTTTTAATCTATTTTTAACTTTTTCTTTATCCTGATGGGACAATCCATCTTTCTATTCATTAGCTATACCCAGTTTGTCTTGTACAGTTCCTGGAATCCATCCCAACCAACTCAAAATGTTATATTTGTACATTAGATATGTTTTTTTCAGCCATACAGACATTCTCACTTTTGTCATCTGAAGTTGCGCCCTGATGGTACACTTAGGGATTTATTCAATAATTGTGTTTTTCTGCCACAGGGACGGCCAAATTTCTGTTAATTCACGACTCACTCTGTCTATTGTTACCTTGTTGGTAATTAAACTTTATTTTTGAGTTACAAGGAGCTACGCAGAACATTAAAACCCACAAAAAATTACATAAAACACTAAAAGAAGACAATAAAGCATTAGTAAAGACAGAACAGAATATGGAAAAAAGAAGTAAAAAGTTATGCAAGTGCTCGTCTGTTCAGGTTTTTAAAAGCTTTTTGAACTGAGGAGCTGTACTGACTGCAGAGTGTTGGGTTTAAAAAGGTAAAAAGCACAGTTCCCCTTTGTTTTCAGCCGGGACTGTGGGGCTTTTAGCAGTAGCTGGGTTTCAAGTATGAAGGTCGAGGTGCAGAATAAAGTTCAGAGATGTGGATTGGAGTCAGAACGTGCAGAGATTTAAAAGGGTCTTTGAGAATCTTAGACTGGATTCTGTACTGAATGGGAGGACCGGTGTAATTTTTCAAGGTCCAGAGATGTGTGTTTTTGTAAGAAGTCTTTAAGACAGGTGAACAGTGAGTTGCAGTTGCTAGACAGGAGAAAATGAGGGTGCATATAAGCTGCTAAATGATGTTTTGGGGGAGTGTTGTATGTATTCTGAGGAAACAGGACACCTTATCGAAGCCTAGAAAGTACTGATCCATGCTGATCGTGTAAACGTTGACTCCCAGTAGTAAGAAGTCAGTCAGTCATCTCATATTATTTCCATTTATAATTATAATAACGCCACTCTTCAGTTCCTCCATGTCAGAGACGTGCTGATGAATGCCTGTTTTCTGTTGTCCTGCCTCGCTGCTGCATGACTCTCAGACCGGACCTGTGCTTTGAATAATTGCTTTTTGCAAACATCAGTAAAAGCATGAGTGAAGCTGAATATTGAATGACAAATAGAACACAGATTGCAGAGGCAGCGGCCATGAGTGTCAGAGATGATGGCAAAAACATCCGTGAAGGGAAGGAAGAGGATTAAAAAAAAATTGAATCTTTTTGAAATACCCACAAGAATTTGGAGTTGCACTTCTTGCATTTGAACCATCTGAACTATCACTACATTCTGGCAGTTTTGGAAACTGCTCTTTCTTTTTAAATTGGCCAATATTACACCTTTTATCAGGCCCAGAAACTGTAAAAACATAAAGGATCATTGGCTTTCCAATGCTCCAAAAGCCCTTGAATGAATCATGTGACATGAGATTTGATTGGGAAAATTAAGCTAATCCAAGCTTAAAGTTGTAATATATCATCCAGTTCACTTTATTCTTCATGTGTCATTCAAAAATTAACCAGATCCTGTTAAAAATAGATGCAGTGATTAATTCAGCTGTGAATCATAGGTATCAAAAATAGTGATTTTTATTATATAGAGGAGCCAAGTATGGAAACCACTTTAAGGGGAATGAGAGCAAAACAAACAATAACATGATTGCAAATGTGTTAAAAAAATGGAATACAGATTAGCAAGTTGTTGAAAGATAGAGCTGAACTGCAGAGTTGTGTGAGAAACATATAGGTTGCTTGAAATGCAACTAACTTGTAGTTTAATATCTATAGCATGCAGAGCGCCATTTTTTCCCCCAGTCTGTTGTGCACTTGGAAAAAAGTTGTACATATGAGAACATTTTCTATTTCTTCCTTTTTTAATGATTTATGGCATTATAACTATTATATATATATATATATATATATATATATATATATATATATATATATCCTACTCCAAAAAATACATTTCAGAGTTGCCAAAGAAGTGCAGGACTTCATGTTCCAGTAAGAAATGAACCCATTGTGAGTAAAAATGGGACAAAATCACCTGGAAACCACTTCAGAGTCCAGAGCTTTAAGCCAATACGCGTCAGGCCATAATCAGCCTTTTCTTTTTCTTTCACTCTGCATTTAAGTTGGAAAACTGTATTTGGATCTGTGAGTGAATTTAATGCTCCCAAGCAAATGCATGTGCAGCGCAAGAACTTAAATTGGAAGTGAGTATTAAAACTTAAATGTAAGATCAGACTGAGGAAAGTCGCATTTGAATTAAGATGTCAAAGGAGAAAACTGTTATTATTACCTCCTCCAAGGAGGTTATGCGATCGGGTCCGTTTATTTATTTGTCTGTCTGTGTGCGTGTCTGTGGACAGGATTTCTCGGAAACTACTTGTCGGATCTTCATGAAATTTTCACCAGAGGTGGATCTTGGCCCGGGGAAGACTTCATTCAAATTTTGTGTTGATCCGGTTAAGGATCTGGATTCTGGATCCGGATTTAGATTTTCCAACTTCGTATCATCTTCCCTTGGCGGAGGTCAGAAATCTCGGATTGCTCTTGTTTTTGCTGGTATTGTTTAATGTTTTGAAAAACTTAAATAAGTACTGATTTATACCAACATGTGTCTTTGTCAGAGAAGTGAATGATGCAAGCAGAGAATAATTAAAAAACACTTTATTTGTAGAGCAGTTGGACATGAGCTAAAGCAGCAACTGTACTGTAGTAGTAGCAGCCATGTGGTGGTTCACAGGAAAAATACACCACCGTTCAGTTGTCATTCAGACAATTTAATGTTTTCCATGAAAACTCACACTTTTATTCATGTGCTAACATAACTGCACAAGGGTTTTCTAATCATCAGTTAGCCTTTCAGCACCATTAGCTAACACAATGTAGCATTAGAACACAGGAGTGATGGTTGCTGGAAATGTTCCTCTGTGCCCCTATAGAGATATTCCATTAAAAATCAGCTGTTTCCAGCTAGAATACTCATGGACTGGACCTTTGATTCATTTAATGTTATCTTCATTGAAAAAAAAAAAAACGCTTTTCTTTCAGAAATAAGGACATTTCTAAGTGACCCCAAACTTTTGAACAGTAGTGTAGTTATGATCTTTAATGGTGTAACACTGCTTTGATAGAATAATAAAACAACAAATATATGATGGTGCAAATTTGTTTTAAAAAATCCAATATTTTTATCTACTCTGGTATTCTACCAACCATAAAGCATTTATTTTTCACTCTAGCTTTGTTTTCCTGTGATTGGCACCATCAATCTTTGTACATATCAGTGATCCTGCAAAATTTCAGGACTGTAGCTACATTATTTTTCTAGTTGTGGCACCGAAAAATCAAGGTTTAATGGATAACGTATAGAAATCTTTTAACCAAATTTGTACCATTATTAGTATAGTATTATTCTATTAAAGCAGGGTTGTACCATTGAAGACTATCAATGAACCTGCCAAATTTCAGGACTATAGCTCCATCAAACATTGCTCCATAGAATGGAGTGAAGAAAACAAGACGAACATCGACAGAACACCACTTTCTTTAACATCTTTAACACAAAAACTAATGATACCTGTGAGCCCCGATTCTACACACAGTCAACTCATCTAATATTCACTACATTTAAAAAAACTGTCAGTTGAAAATGGTTGGGTGTGGTGATTTTGGTGTCAGCATAACCCACCTTTTAAGCCAGAATATTCTTTCTTGTGTTTACTTTGAACAGGCCTAATAAGCTACGTTTTCACCCCTAACAGCTTTAGCTCTCGGCCAAAGACACTCTAAACTTTTGAATAGTAGTGTACATTAAAATGTAAGAAATCAAAATGGAATATCCTCAGATACAAATGAAGTACACTATCACACTGACAACAAATAATTTAAATGAGGTGTTAAATGGATTCAGAGGCGCAAAGTGACCGTACGTAAATTTATCAGCACGTTTAAGGAACAGAACAGTGTTTACATGAAGATGTAGATGGATTGAAAGTAAATAGAATGCAGAATATGATTATTTTATTGTTTACAGTGTCATGTATCAAAACCGACGTTTATTTCTGAGGTTTCCTGCCTTCCAGAAGCTGAAGCTTGAAGGATCTCTCTTCAGTTTTGGCTACCCGTTGCTGACACAGCTGGATACAAATTAACCATTATGTTGTGTATGTGTGTGTCTCTGTTTGGTTGCCAAGCAACCGCGGCAGATAATGTGCCTTGATGTAATCGGCGGTTTGTGTGTGTGTACATATGTGTGTATATGTGTGTGCGCGTGTGCAAGACGCTGTTTGTTTTGCGCTCGACACGCCCTCCGCGAGATCCGAGGGCCAGAGATGTTGGCAACGTCAATCCGAAATCAATCGCATCAAACCTGGACCGAGTTTGACTCAGAGGGGTCACATTAGGAGCAACCCTGGGAGAAAACGATGAAACGATAAAAGACGTTTGACCGCATCTTCAGACAATCAGCCTCCCCCGATGATTTTAAGAGGATTAAACGGATTTTAATGCACACCTGGGTGTTAAAAAAACATCTCTCCTTTTGCCTTATGTTGTCCTCAGAGAGGGAATAAGCCGCCTGCAGGCCAGAACCACAATCACAGTCCAGTTGCGGTGTATAAAATGATAATATAAAGTGTTTAAGAATAGACAGAAACCCACAGATGAATGCAACGCTGCCTTGGTTGGGTCCCATCGATCAACACATGAATGATTGATTAAAAAACAATGTAAAAATACAAGCTAATCTATCAGAAGTGACTGGTTATGGTTTTTGTATTGATCCTGCTGGTCAGAAATCTAATTTGAGAAGCTGTAATTGTGGCTCTGCTCAGGAGAGGAGATGTAAATAATGCTGCTTTGTTTGAAATTAAAACACATTCAGTTTTGCTCTGTTAATGATCATATATTCTGTAAGTCAGAGGCGTCTGTGTTTCCGCTTCACTAAGAAACGGTTCTCTTCTACGCTCCGTCCTCGTGCTAATTATGTTGATACAGCCATCCAGTGCTAATGAAAGGCTCTAAATGATAGTGCAGCTGCAGGCAGAGGCAGACCTTTAATCTGCCCTGATCAGGCATTAGGAACCCCTAATAGGAGAATAAATCTGCACCGGTTGGAAAAGGCTCAATCAGTGGGACAATGAGCTCAGGATTACCGAGCCCTGACGAGGATCCAGACATGAGCAATCGCACGCCGAGCACAACGAGAAGAAAGAGTGAGAAGCCTGCTCTACTTTTATTTCGGAAGCATCCAAACTTCGTAAACACACCCTCCCTCCAAAAACACAAAGGAAATTATCATAGCACACTTGTTCTAATTTTGAAGGTCAAACTCAATAGGAGACCTTTCATTGCAGAGTCGATAATCAGCAGGTTTTTCCTTCTACAGGAGAAGAAAATCACTTCAAGCAATGTCTGCTTCAGAGGAGCCGAGAGTGTAGGGAAAATGATTTCTTACAGTCTGAAGTGAAGCCATTATTCTGAAAGCAAGAAAGTAATATATGACACTTTACCATGATCTTACAGAGTGTTGAATCCTACATGCTGCTGCAAGGTTTCTGTTATTTTCACATTTATTTCACCAGATATCCATCAAAAAACCATCTCATTGTAAAAATGACATCATAGTCTGTAGCATAAGCAACACATGGTGGTGCAATGTTTTGTTTTGGTTTTTTTTGGTAGAACATCCATCCAATATTACATAAGTGCAATTTCATTTAAAAGACATAATTGCTGAAGCTACCCATGAAGCTGACTAAACACTCTTTTAATAAAATATATATATTATTACTTCAAGTTGCACCCAGCACCAATTTAAAAGGAACAGATTTTATTCATTAGTTTGCTCATTTAGCATGGACAGTGCAGACGAGCGTCATTACATAAGAATGAAATGCTGCAGATTTAATAAGATATCCAGCTGAAACTAATCTGTGTCCCTTGTTGGGCTTTCAATTCAACTGAACAAACAAATAAATGAAGCAGCTTCAGAATAAAAACAGCAGAAAAGACCAAACTCATTACATGCACTCAGACATTACGTCCATTCATGCATATCTCAGTCTATTTGTTGTGCTTAACTCGGTGTGAAACTGTAAACTTCCACTTGTTTCCATCTTGTTTCGCTTTTAAATGGGATATTCTGATTGTGTGCCACAGATGGAAAGGCCTTCCATGTTTGTACTGAAAAAGATGAGCGATCCGAGGCGTGTATTGTGCCTTATTTGCTTTACCTGGTTGTGGAAAGCAAATTGTGGTTATGGAGTCCATCAGCTGCAAGGCCATTCAGGTGCTTAAATACAGCTTTCACAAACTGGAACATTCAGTCATTCATGGATCCAGAAGTCAGAGGCTACTGGAAGGAAACAGCCATTATTTGACACTTAGTGCTGTAGAAAGTGGATGCTTTTAAGTTTAGGGATAATAAAGTACATTTATTTGTATGTTACAGAACATATATCTAGGCTTTGTTCTAGTGTTTCATCCGAATGCTTCCTCCAGTTAACCTCTCCTGCCTCCTGGCCTTTGATATCCAGTCATCGCCGTTATTGACCAAAGCCTCACATGGCCTTTTACTGCCTGTGCAAACACTATGGCAACGGCTGTCTGAGGCTCCAGGGCTGAAGTCACCAAAACAGTAATCCCACTGTCATCTCCAGGGAAACAAAGCCAGACCAGTTGTTTTTATTTATTTATCCGTATATGCTTAATTCTGCGAGTCCCAGCCGGCCGTAAGTGGTCGAGGGCGAGAGTCGGCGGCTCGCGTCGACTTCAAAGTTGCGATCCGCTTTCATGTGGCTCGCAGGCGACGGGTGAACACAATAGGAGGCTTCAAAGTACGCTTGCAGGGACCACAGAGGGTGGGTCACTTTAGCTTATGCCCCGCGACAGGCATCATGAATAAACGTTGCCTTTGAACACGTGCCAGAATGCTGCTGTCTGATCTAGTAGGTGTGTCCGCTGTGGATTCGTTTGTGTGTCACCTGAGGGCTAAATAGCATTTTATCATATTTGCAGTGATGAATCCACTTTTCAGAGCTGAATTTCTTTTGAATCCCTTCATTGAATCTGTTTCTTTTTGGTGACAGCTTGACTCCAGGGACTGCAGTGTCAGTCAGTGAGGCCTGAAATTTTTTGGCGACAATCGGATGGCTTGTCATAAAATTTTTATTAGGCCATAATTATCCCTCGAGCAGGAATAGTACTGACTGTGATGATTCCCTGACTGTTCCTTTAAGGGTACCAGAGTAAAATATCTTTGCCTGTTTTGGGTAGATTAGCGTAAATTTTCATCAGATTGAGTATAAATTGTAATGATTTAAGGGTATTTCCTGACTTTGGGCACTGACATCAGGTTTATGACCAAAAATCATCAAAACTAATGATATTCCAACCACCTTCAGTTGTCTATTTTGTAGTTACATAGGATGGGGAATATGGTTAGCATTATAGTCACATGTTAGCATACTGGTTGTAGCATTTGGCTCAAACACCACAAGGTCTAAATACAAGGTGGGAAAAGTATTTGGATGCCATCCAAGTTGACACAGTCTCCTTGTGCAGCTAAACACTGCTCCTAGTGTATGGAATAAGATTACTGTCAAAAGTATTCATCCACGATTCTAACCATTCGTATTCGTAATGTTAAACATTTGTATGTTAATAAAAAATGTGTACACAAAATTCTGCTGTCATATGCATGAGTTTGATAAATTAAGGGTTAGGATTGTTTTTACGAGTATGAACCTAAAAGTTGTGAGTGCAACTCTAATTTCTACGACTACGAAGTCTTCCCTGTGAGGACGAATTCAAGTTTATGGGTACGAGTAGAAAAATACTGGAATGACGTCACATAGGTCACAGGGGAAGGTAATCGAACACAGATTGCTCCAAACGCGCATGCGCCATTTATAAAGAGTAGACGCCGGGTGGACCCGGTGGACCTACCGGGGCAGGTGACGCCTCACAGGTCAAGTAAATAACACATCCAACTTCTTGTAATTTATTTATTTCATGAAACTGTACTGTTTTAATTGATATACAGTTTATGGACGAAAGACGGTACTGCTTAGCTTGCACGCTAACGAGCCGGGCCGGTGACACATTAGCCTTCTAATGCAAGGAGGCTAATGAGGAGGCTAAGGAGGCTTAATAACAAAACAAACATAATTTGAGATTATGAATCGTGGCAATTGGCGTATGAATCAGCCCATTGTACAGCCTAAATTGCTGTAAATTAAGTCCAGTTTTAGTTCTTTGCAAACTCAGACACGTGCATTAGTTTAGTTTACAATGAATCTGGCGGAGTTCGGTAAAGTTGGAAAGATATTCACAGATTCGGACTTCCGGCATCAATAACTCATGAGATATATGTTGTCAAAACATGAACGATGCCTCTTTCAAATCGTTGTAAGGTAGACAATGTGCTACAAGGCCAATTTTATCAAAAGTCGCTGTATTTCAAGCTGCAGAAATAACATTGGCGTCTATGAGCAGCCGGCGGTGCAACGAGTGAACAGGGACCGTCTGCAAATAGCAAAACCGCTGCAACAGCGAAAAGAGACACTACACATATATTCAATAACTTCACTGTAGAGCCACCAAAATCACTGGCGCCATGAATGGGCTCTTGCTGGTCAAACTACAACTCTTGCTTTGGCGCTAAATTAAAAATCTGAATTTTAAGGAATTTTTATGTTTTGTATGATTATTTTATGAGTATTAAAATGGCACTTTTCTTCATGTATGTGGTATATTTTATATAACACACAGGAAAAATGGCATAAGGGCATAGTGTACTTGCTGTGACCTGTGCTGGTCAGACCGTCAGGTTTATTACCTCCAAGTATTGTCTGTACAGTCCTTAACTAGAAAAATATTACTCTCAATTTAACATTATGGTATAAATGAATCAATTGACACTGAAACTTTGCAATAAAGTGTCTTATCGTCTTTCTTCTCAATCATCAGTACTTGAGGTGACAGTCTAAACAGTTTGTTTGGTATATTGGCGTTATCTGATACTCTTCTTTGGTAAGGATTGTAAATTCCATTACTATACAGAATTATGTGTTTGGACAAACAAGTACACTATGCCCTTATGCCATTTTTCCTGTGTGTTATATAAAATATACCACATACATGAAGAAAAGTGCCATTTTAATACTCATAAAATAATCATACAAAACATAAAAAATCCTTAAAATTCAATTTTTCATTTAGCACCAAACAAAGAGTTGTAGTTTGACCAGCCGCAGCCGATTCATGGCTCCAGTGATTTTAGTGGCTCTACAGGGTACAAGAGTAAAGTTACTGAATAAATGTGCAATGTCTCTTTTCGCTGTTGCAGCGGTTTTGCTATTTGCAGACGGTCCCTGTTCACTCGTTGCACCGCCGGCTGCTCATAGACGCCAATGTTATTTCTGTAGCTTGAAATACAGCGACTTTTGATAAAATTGGCCTTGTAGCACATTGTCTACCTTACAACGATTTGAAAGAGGCATCGTTCATGTTTTGACAACATATATCTCATGAGTTATTGATGCCGGAAGTCCGAATCTGTGAATATCTTTCCAACTTTACCGAACTCCGCCAGATTCATTGTAAACTAAACTAATGCACGTGTCTGAGTTTGCAAAGAACTAAAACTGGACTTAATTTACAGCAATTTAGGCTGTACAATGGGCTGATTCATACGCCAATTGCCACGATTCATAATCTCAAATTATGTTTGTTTTGTTATTAAGCCTCCTTAGCCTCCTCATTAGCCTCCTTGCATTAGAAGGCTAATGTGTCACCGGCCCGGCTCGTTAGCGTGCAAGCTAAGCAGTACCGTCTTTCGTCCATAAACTGTATATCAATTAAAACAGTACAGTTTCATGAAATAAATAAATTACAAGAAGTTGGATGTGTTATTTACTTGACCTGTGAGGCGTCACCTGCCCCGGTAGGTCCACCGGGTCCACCCGGCGTCTACTCTTTATAAATGGCGCATGCGCGTTTGGAGCAATCTGTGTTCGATTACCTTCCCCTGTGACCTATGTGACGTCATTCCAGTATTTTTCTACTCGTACCCATAAACTTGAATTCGTCCTCACAGGGAAGACTTCGTAGTCGTAGAAATTAGAGTTGCACTCACAACTTTTAGGTTCATACTCGTAAAAACAATCCTAACCCTTAATTTATCAAACTCATGCATATGACAGCAGAATTTTGTGTACACATTTTTTATTAACATACAAACGTTTAACATTACGAATACGAATGGTTAGAATTGTGGATGAATACTTTTGACAGTAATCTTACTCCATACTAGTGCTCCTGCAATGCTTGGAGCGCTGCTTGGAGGTTCAGTTGTGTAAAAAATTAAAGCATCACATGCACTGAGCTTTGAATTTTCTCAACTGTATCAAACTGAGGAACCTTCAACCTGAATTTCATTGTGGCAAAGTAAGTAGTAGTAGTATAGAGGGCGGACAAACCTGTGTCTCAGTACGTCCACACTTCGTTGTGCCACAGTTCCAATTGTTTCCTCTGAATGTTCCTGGAGGAATAAATGCCAGAGCTCAACCACGTGGACATTCCCTAAACAATAAGCATGCTTCTGGTGTGCTTCTTTCCCAGGATTGGAGGCAGATTTTCCATGGTATGAACTGTTGTTTCTTCTCTTGGTGGTAGCTGCAGACTATGCACCGATGGATACGTGTTTATCAGGGCCGATACCAATTATTGGTGTTCAAGAAAGGACGATAACCAGTATTTGGAGCCCATATATATGAAATGTAATGTTTAACAGCATGTGATAGCAGAGAACCTGGCATTCATAACTAGGCTCCTTTATTGAAAAGGGGGACTGTAACTGATTAAATTATCTCCTCTGCTTTTGTGGTTCAACTAAGATTGATACTACATTTATGTCTGCTGTTCTTCTCTGTTTACTTAATCTTTTACTGTTTTATCTCTTTTATTATACAATAAGGTCCAGATCTTAAATCATACTTAATTATTGTTTTCCAGACTCTGTTTCAGGTTAATCTGTGGCTGCCTTCTATCTTAGCCGCTAGCTGTTATCATAGCCTTAGCCACTGTGAGAGGAGACAATTTCCTGGTTTGTTTGTTTTTTTTTCTTTGTTCAGTATTTGCAGCTTGACAGACATTTCTGAGACCATAGAGTGATTAAAAACAGAAAGAGGAGGCTACATCAGGCTTGAAGTAGAGCATTTCATTCATCAGTAATCGGTGAAATATACAGGTAATTGATTTAACCCTACTCCAGTTTGAGATTCATAAGGATATCACATATACGCATCAACTGGGGACGACAAATAGAGTATGGCAGAGCTGCACGGTTTCATTTAGCATTTCCTTTACTTTTTATTCCGATCAGTTGTGGTAAAATATGCAGAGGGAGGGTTTGTCTGCGTCTTCACTCAGCTGCATCCTGGGAGTCTGTAGCGGTAATTCACTTATGTGCCTCGATTGGTCTGGCATTGGTTTTGTCTCTGAGATGCGTTCAGACTCAGACAAGACTAACTCTCTGCTCACTTTCTTTGTTTTTAATCCAGGTGTGTTGTTTCCTCAGAGGTGTCCGGTTTGTTCCTGATGTTGTTGATCCTCATCTTGATATCTGCAGCTCTGACAGATGTGGTCAGGGACCTGGCAGCTGTGTGGTTGTGTTGGTGTGTGTCCCGGCGATGGTTCTGAACAAGCTGTACTTCTCGGTGCCTTCTAGCCAGTTAGTGATCTCTTCAGTGAGTGCTCTGGTGAACACTGTGTGCTCTGAGACGCCGGCTGAGTGCTGCTGAAGCCATGTTTGTAGCAGACTGATACCGGCTCTGGGCACACAACAGAAAACCCAGCCAGCTTCTTCCTCCCTCCTGCTGCTCACGCTCACAGAGATGTGGTCAGGAATACAAAGTGAAGGAGGGCTGCGTACACTGTTGTCACAGTTGATTAAACTTTTATTATTTATTGGATCCTTCCATGAACCATTTATTTTATAAAATGTGGGCAAATGTCGATCACAATATCCCAGAAGTCATGGGAATTCATTTAAATTACTTGTTTTATTTAACCAGGAGTGAAAGTGCAAACGAGTATTTTGCGGATTTATGACACGACCCAGTTAAAATTCTGTATATTACGATCATCAACTGTTTCAGCTTGAGTAAACCGTCCCAGCTTAGGACATTTAAAACGACATGTACCTGAACACAAGATACACGATGAGTATAGTAATTTAATTATTTGGATAGGAAGATTGTAGTCCCAAGATAAAGATAGTTTGAAGACAGCACAGTATGTTGTTTTTTTCATTGCAGAAACTAATGGCCCATTTACGACAGCTTACATTTTTGTATGTGCTTTGAACACAGAACCTCTTTCATGGCCGTTTTTTGGAGGAAAAAAAGTACCTATTCAAGGGTAGGTACTTCTGAGAGTTTCAGAAAAACAGCTGTGAAAATCTTAACAGTTTTTGGTTTCACTCTGAGAGTACAAAAAAAAACAACATTTTTTTGCTCCCTGGCAATGTCCTTGTCGAGTCTTCTTTTGTTTGACAACATCATCAAGAGCATAAAATTTACCATATAGACGAACAAAACAAGCACTGTACTGTTACTTCCCAAATAGAACTGGAGATACATCCACAAATAGTCATTTTAGTTCATTCAGAGTTAATGTTGTGCTTGAATCCTACACTGTAATGGGGACAGAAAGGCTGAAATGGCTGATTATTGTTCCTGCAGTGGAAACAATGATACAAATATATAACACTTCCAATGAAGGACCAGTAAAGGAAATGGAAGCTGAGTTGTTACGTTATCTTAAAGCAGTTTTTCTGCAATAGCACAGTTACTAGATTGCTTACTGTTGAAGTCACTGCTTCTGTCGGAGGCATATTGGGTTTTTTTGCACTTTGTTTTTAATCAGATTGGAAAACTTAACTTTAACCAATCATCTCTGAGTGATCGCTACAATCACCATCACTTCTAGTCAACCCAAAAGCTGTAGTCTTCAACAAGTAGTGCTTGTCATGTCCATCCTCACCCCAACTGGTCGAGGCAGATGGCCACCCTCCCTGAGCCTGGTTCTGTCGGAGGTTTCTTTTTGTCCTTCCCAGCAAAGGGGAGTTTTTTTTAAAAATTCCATCTCTGTTGCCATATTCTAGTTCAAAGAGAATCCAAAGGAAAGTGTGGACTTGTTGGGTTTCTCTGTTAAAAATTTCTACGTTTTCCACCTTATCCTACAAAGTGCTATGAGATGACTTATGTTGTGAATTGAACCAAATTGTCACGTCAATCCAGGAAATACACCTACTCAAGAAACAACTTGCTTTTTTATTCGTGTATCACCATTTTTCGGCACTTGTAAGTAGTAATCTCTTTGAGCAAGCTCTGATTGACTTGGTTATAACAGGTTTTAACAGGATGACATGCTGCCTATGACCACATTGATTTATTGATTTCTTAGTGGTTCAATCAATGCCACTTATGACTGAGAACCACATCCTGTTGTGTTTGTCTCATGTTTGGTAATTATCCCAAATAATCAGCAGATCATTATCAGTTTTTTCCTCCTGAGCTGGAGCTGGTTGTTTGGTAATCCCAGTGTTGGTAGTGTGATCTTTACCTTCCTGTACAAGTTAAAGTGTCCTCAAATTACCCCACACCCCTACCAAAATAGAATCTTGCATGATCGTTTCCTGCGATTAAGGTGTGAATATGTGTGTGAATGGTTGAATGGAATGCGAATTGTAAAGCACTTTCTGCAAAAGTGCTATTTAAATGCGTTTTTTCGGAAGCATTTTGTGATTCATTCCGAAGCCGGTAACAGAAAAATGTCAGGAAATGAGGGGAAAAGAAAAAGGTGGATTGGCTCGACTTTTGGGTTCATGATTGACTCCTCATTGACCGTTTCAACCTGTATTTTGATGTGGATGTGACTCCTTGCATGACTTGACAAATTGACTGGTGACAGCTCATACCAACTAGCAAGGCAAGCCCCAGCTCATGAATATGCATGAGCACAGAAATACAGTAAGCCAAGGTGACTCAGAATATCACTGTGGGTGTAAAAACCCAGCCTGCATCTGTCCCTTTGCCTTGTTGCCTATTTCTGTCTGACTAAAATGGCTGCTAGCTAGATGGCGGCTCGACCAATTATCCCAATGACATGTATGTGGCAGGTTCTTGGCAGGATGCTGCATCGTTTGCATCATCTGCTACAGTTGTATTACGTAGCCTGGAGCGGAAAGCCTCGCCTCATGCTATAGATGCTTCAGAAAGAAATCAGTGACTTAATTTGGCTCGGTGGAAAGTTGGCAGGAACACAGAGACACACGACAGCCACAGATTTGTTGGACTAATTGATGTGAATAACACATGTAAGTGAAGCAGACACTCATGCGTGTGGCACATGAAAAACAGTGAGTAACTGCTCTCTTGTTTGTTCTCCTACACAACCAAACACACACACCAACACAGCGTTGTGGGTCCAGTGATGCGCGGCTGAAAGCGATGCTTGTTGTTTCCTGTAGGCAGAGGAAGTGCAGTGCAGCACAGCTGATGTGGCAGACTGGCAGGTTTCCTTCTTCACACATGATTCAGTCCGGAGATAATCGCAAACAACAGGCTGCTGTCTGCGAAACATCAGGATTTTTACAGCTGCTCCACCTGCATCTTATTACAGTTAGACAAAAGAAAGAGTCACACCTTTTTATATTGTACAGAGACACACAATGTCTCCAAGACATGCATGTTTAGGGCTTCAGTTGATCGTTTTGGCTCATTTATCACTGCAGTTTGAAGTCCTGCACATCAGTGGAAACAACCAAAGCTAGACGGAAGTAGAAGTTAGTTATAATGCAGTTACTAGGGATGGGAATTTCAACTAATTTCCGAACCGACTAGTCGCAAATTTTATTTTATTTGCAACTAGTCGGTTCGGAAAACTTGCAATTTAACCCTTTAAGCGCCAAAGTCGCAATATTGCGACAAGCAACATTGCTGAACATAACAAGCCCCAGCTTCAAATATACTGCCTCGTGTTCCTCATGTACTGTACACCAGGAGATGGCGGACATCTGGAACTTCAATCTGAGCATCAGTTGTGGGCGTGTTTTCATTCAAAGTTTTGGAGTTTACAGAGTTTGAAAAATTTTAAGCTTATTTTTGGTTATTTTTCCCAGATTTAACTGCATACCACACTTGATATGTTCTTGGACCATTAGAAAGTGGACAATCTGATGTTTTCTTTCTGTTTTTACAGTTTCTAGGTCAGATAAATGGTGTTATTAGTTTTCATAATATATAAGTAGATAGAAAATAAATAAATGAAAATTAAGTGAATAAAAATGCAGATACGTTAACTTAAAGCAGTGGAAAAAGAGCAAGTTCAAGCTTAAAATGACTAAAACTGCCACTTACCTGCATGACTCGAAGTAAAGACAACTCAGAGAAGTGTCTTTCATTGGTATAATGCTATAGGTTATAAAAAGACAAAGCTGAAAGTTGAATTTCTTTAATTACTTGTTTTGAAAGAACTTGAAAAATGTAAAATCTATATTTGCAACATTTCTCCAAACTCCCACAAGTGACAATTATACATTTCATTCTGTTTTTACAGTTTCTGGGTCAGATAAATGCTGTAATTCTGGTGATTTTTATAATATATAATAAATTAGAAAATAAATTAAGTCAACAGATGTGCAGATAAATTAACTTAAAAACAATGGGAAAAGAGCATTAGAAATAGCTAAAACTGGACAAGTCTCACTTCCAACGACAGCTGGTTATGCTGACTAAAAGTGCAGACAAGTGACATTTCATTCTGTTTTTACAGTATCTGGGTCTGATAAATGGTGAACTTTTTGTGTTTTTTTTCTAATATATAATATAATAAAATAGAAAATATAGTAAATAAAGTTAAATGAATAAAAGTGTAGATAGGCTGACATAAAATCAGTGAAAAAAGAGTAAGTTTAAGCTTAAAAATGGCTAAAATTGGACAAATCTTGGTTCCAAAGACAGCTGATTGTGTTCGTCAGTCCAAAGATGAATCATATCTAGTAAATAACCTGGAGAAGATCCAAACCAAGCTTTAAAAACTCCTCCTGGTTCGTTCTCCTCCAGCGGTTGTGAAGCTAAATGCTGGACTCTGGAGGTTCACGCAGTTTATGGTAAATAACGGAGACCTTTAAATGCTGCAGCCTGCAGTCAGCAGCACTACAGAGACTGTCAGCGTTCATCATGTCGGCGGTGTTGGCATGAAGAAACATGAAGACCCGTCAGCCTGCGGGACGTTAACATGTTGGTCACCTCTGACACAAACCTACACACAGCTTGAATATTCCTGAAGTGCATCATCTTTTGTATCGAGGCGTTCTCGGAGCGAAGAGGTTGCAGAAACACCACAACTAGCTTCAGCTTGAAATGTTGGCATTAAACTAATATTTACTGCACTTTTCCCTCCCGAAGAGTGACTCTGCTGAACTGTTACCTTTCACAGATGGTTGATGGGTTCTGGTGATACTTCTTTAACGTTTAAAGGCTGCAGTATCTAGTTTATTTTACCCACTATGTTTATTATGTGAGTTTTTAAATACTCAAACCACTGACAGATTTTCATCATCCGGTGATGGACAGTGAAGTTTTCCACAATCTGATAGAACGTTAGACATAATTACTCATTAGAACTGTTACAGATAAAATGATTTATTAAGTGAAATTCAAACATTTTATCAACGCTTCGGTCAGACTTTATAGATATGAGGAAAAGATATCACAAGAGGCTGTTCTTCTGTTCAGTTCTCAGCTTTGCATACTTAATACATGTATATTTATTTTATTTAACTATCATATACACCTTGAATTTCGTCTTTTTCTAAATTAAAGATAATTAAAGATAATGGACATTGTAGAGGAGATGTAAAAGACACGAAACATATATGTGTGCTACCGTTTAAAAGTTTGGAGTAACTTAAGAATGTCTTTATCTATGAAAGAAAAGCATTTTTTTTCAATGAAGATAACATTAAATGAATCAGAAACACAGTCTAGACATTGTTAATGTGGTAAATGACTATTCTAGCTGGAAACAGCTGATTTTTAATGGAATATCTCCATAGGGGTACAGAGGAACATTTCCAGCAACCATCACTCCTGTGTTCTAATGCTACATTGTGTTAGCTAGTGGTGTTGAAAGGCTCATTGATGATTAGAAAACGCTTGTGCAGTTATGTTAGCACATGAATAAAAGTGTGAGTTTTCATGGAAAACATGAAATTGTCTGGGTGACCCCAAACATTTGAACTGTTTGTAGTGCAGATAAAACAGAGAAAAACACCATAACGAGATGTGGTTTTGATGACTACAAATGTTAGATTTGAGTCAATTTGTAGTACAGCAGTAAGGTTCCTAAAAAACATAAATTTTGGTCCATTCCTTGGTAAAACCCATGAATTCTCATCTCTGCGTATATAAATTTCATATTTAAGTGTTTTTCCATTAAAATAATCACGCCCTGCCTTGTAAATACTGAGATGTATCTGTTAGAACTTGTCATTGTAATTGGGTAATTCAGTCATAACTGTTCCAAAGAAGCACAAGAAATGCACTCAGAGCACCGTACTCCGCCAAGGATGCTCAGTCGCATCATTTCTGACAAATGAAATCTTGAAAAAAATTTGGGGCAGAAATCACAGCACTTATAGCACGTGGCCATTTAGTATAGACGTACCCACAAACTAAATGACCCTGCACTGAACACAAGTGTTATGCATGTGTACATTATGGACGGGTACCGTATCTTACAACGTAAATATGTAGTGGGTGGCAGGAATTGATGGGACTCAGAAACACCCCCACAATTTAATCAGTTGTTCTTTGTATCATTTCCAACGGATAAGTCCCAATAAGTCCGCAGCGATTGATTTGTAGTAGGATCACAATCATGTGATTGTCAGCAGGCAGCTGACGTAGTGTTCACTTGTCATAGTTACAGTGCCGCTATCTCGCAATGATACTGAAATCTTTAACAAATTTGAGGATCCAGACTATAAGCTGCATCACTGCCAAAATCTAATCAGTTGGTCCTTGTGTCATTTCTGATCTTCCCTGAAAATTTTATCTAAATCTGTTAATCTTTTTTTGAGTAATGTTGCTAAAAGACAGACAGACGTAAGCCGATCATCACACAAGTCCGCTGTTCCTTGGTGGAGTAACCCTGCTTGCAGAAAGTCCTGTTCTCGAAGTTGATAGAATTTGGTTCCTTAGGTTTTTCTTTATGCAAGTCTGAATCTGTTCCAGTCCTATTTCAAGGTGAAAACACTCAGCCGTATGTTTGACAGCTTATTTTAGTCAAGATGTGTCTTCCAGCGTATAAAACCATCATATGGACATGTTAACAAAGTGAAAAACACTTGATTTTAGGTGAATATTTAGCTAAATGGAAGCCAGAACTGGTGTGAAGTCGTAGAATTTGCCTTAACATGAGTGTGGCTGCAATATTTAAAATTAAATGCTGATACGTTTTAGGGCAGGTTTTCAATAAATATATAAAGCAGACCTACCTGTTTCCATATGTAGAGCTAAAATACTTACAAGTAGTGATAAAAACAATCAGTTAGAATCAAAATTTGAAATCATGTCAAAAGACGTAAACAGTATCCAGTACAATACAAATACATCTGCATACATATACTGTCTTTCTTGCAATCAGAAAACATAATAGTTCTTGTTGTTCTAAAGATTAACAGATACATTTAGCTTGGTCTTTGTTGTTGGCAGCAGGTTTTCCTCTCTTCCCAGTATTGACCCTGCCCTCCCACAGCCTCTTACATCCAAATGCAACTAGACTGAATCAGCCTGAATATTGAATTATCAAATCACGTCATGTTCTGGTCTCCAGACAGCATCTTTCCTCCAAAGTTCACCTGCCAGGGCAGCAGCTGCACCACAAAATGGGCCCCACTTCCCCATATCATCGGCATAATGGATGAACTGGCTTCTCTTGTTTTCTTCGGAGCTCCTAAAATGAATGGAAAGTAGCTTCTTTTTTTTGCGGCTTCTCCTCCCAAACATGGGCGTAATGGAGTGAGTTGCGGCATCTCCTCCTCCTCCAGCTGTGGGCTGAGCGGAGCTTAGTGTTTACGCAGAGAGAAACAACATTCCTCCTCCAGGTTTTTTTTCCTTCTGTCTCATTAGAGCCACCAGGAGGACACTGCCACTCGCCGCCTCCTCTCCACCTCGTCTTCTCTCCGTCTCGCCTCGCTGGAGAGGCTGCTCTGTTTGTTCACCCCTCTTGGCCCTCGTGAATAACTGACGGAGTTGCTCTCAGAGAGGTTCAGGGCTCAGCAGAGAGGAGGGAGGATGAGGCCGATAAGAGGCTGAGAGCAAAGGGCTGCAGATCTCTACATAACCTTGTGTACTTCATTCTTTGCTCACAGTGTGCAGCACATCACATTGTCTTCCTTTTATTAGTTTTAAATAGACTTACAAGTCACTCTGTACAGCTTTGGTATCATGTGTAGTGTTTCATTTTCCTTTCTCGGGTGCAGTATTTCACTTTCATGTGCAGTATTGTCAGTTTAATGTGCAATATTTCATTGTCATGTGTGATACTACTTATTAGCTCAGTAGAAATGCCAGTATTGCTTGTTATTATTCTGTGCTAGATTTAAGTTAGCCTTATTTCAGTAATATAGCATTTACTTCAGTCTTATTCTTTTCTCCTTTTTTGTCATGTAATTGTGTCTTTTCTGTGTAATATCTGGCAAAAGGTTTTCCTCCGGGATTAATACCGTTTTATTTTTGCTTGGCTTAGCTTAACTTGTTTATCTGTTATGTTCTAAAAGGTTATTGATTGGTTTTGTTGCAAATTTGCGATGACAATAGAAGAAATTATCCTCACATAGCTTAGCTTAGTTTATTAATTTACCCGTTATGCTCTAAGAGATTATTGATGAATTTTCTTGCAAATTTGCAGTGACAATAAAAGAAATGAATTGAGCTTAGCTTGGGTTAGCTTAGTTTAGCTTGGATTAGCCTAGCTTAGCTTGGCTTAACTTATTTATCTATTATGCTCTAAGAGAACGTTGATGAATTTTCTTGCAAATTTGCAATAACAATAAAAGAAATTAACTTAGTTTAGCTTAGCTTGGCTTTGGTTAGCCTAGCTTGGGTTAGCTTGGCTTAGCTTTGCTTGGCTTAACTTATTCATTCATTTTCATTTGCAACAATAAAATAAATTAGCTTAACTTAGCTTAGCTTAGCTTGGCTTTGGTTAGCTTAGCTTGGATTAGCATGGTTTAGCTTAGCTTGGCTTGACTTGTTCATTCATCTTCATTTACAATGGCAATGAAATAAATTAGCTTAGCTTGGATTCGCTTGGCTTAGCTTAATTCTTTATCTATTTTGCCCTAAGAGATTATTGATTCATTTTTTTTTTTTGCAAGTTTGCAGTGACGATAAAAGAAATGATCTTAGCTTAGCTTAACTTAGCTTAGACACATCTTGCTACAGTATCCAACACCAGTCTGAGTGTCTCTATGCAGGCTATACTTCTACTGTTTTTTTGCTGTCACTGATGTGGTCCCTGAACTTCATTGTCTGTGTGTATATGTTTTCAAAAAATCATTAATTTGAACGATTTGTATTCTTTAACTTTATTAAGTGTCAGTGTACATTTCGTGTTTTTATCCTAAATGGAGCTTTTCGTATTATTAAAATATATGTAGACATGTAGAACAAAAATTATGAGTCTTATCTCTGTAAGTACAGTGCTGCAGTCAGGACATAAAGGATGCACGATTAAATCAGCACATTATTGACTTTAAAACTTAATATACAGCCCCAGAATGATCATTACTGGGCAGAAAAGTTTACAGTTTGTTTTGAAAACGCTGGATAAGAATAAATGTATCAAATCGTTGTAGAATAGATTGCTTTTATAGGGGAGTGCGTCTGCATAAAAAATAAAAATAATTCATTATAAAGCTTTCTGAAACCTTCTGGTATGGTCAGACTTTTGAAATATATAGATTTCTTGCAAAGTATTGCTGATTAAATACCTGTTTATGGTCAATATCATCCTTTCTGAAGCTAATTTATTTCTGTATAGCTCGTGTTCAGTGTTTCCTGTTTCTTGCTGATTTTGTTGAGCACATGCAAAATCTGCATGTCGACAAACCCTTAAATTGGACTAAATAATGTTCTATGAGACAGAATTCTTGAACAGATTGTCATGGAAAATTAGAAGTTTCTACAAAAAAAGCTATAGCATGATGTGTTTTGCTGATCTCCGTTATTTTATATGGTGCAGTGTCAATACTTCAACAATATATTGTGCAGCCCTGTAGTGTGTCAAACTTATTTAATCTGCACACACACAAAATATGACAGTAAAATCAAAAATTACAGGCACAATACTAAACCTTACTGTAGCAACAAACCTTCTCTAATGTCAAACATCTTTTGATAGCAGTCTTTGTGAAAACACTATAAACGCTCAGTAAAATTGCAGTTTAGTGTACAGTATCTGTACCATTTCCAGCAGAGAGAGGGGATCTTCTGTCCTGTTCTTTCTTGTTATGTTCCTCAGTTATTGATCCTGGCAGTGGAGTCTATTGATGTAACAACCAGCTTGTGCTTCCTCTAAAGAATCCCTTGTAACCAGGCTTCAGGAACCACATCCTGGGGGGGCTTTGTGTCTGTCTTCTGGGTTCTTCGGTAATTTGAGCAGAAAAAACATGTAATGCAGTAGAGATGTTTGTTAAACCACTCCATAACATCAATTTTGGACTTATTTGTTTGCTTTTTTTGCACTTCATCCATTTTATTGGTCCAAAAAAATTCAAAATCTAACTTTCGAGCAGTGTTCCCAATAATGAGCAGAGATTCAGATGCTTCTGGTGTAAATTATCTCCTCAAGTATGTCTTCCTTAGTCTCATTAATTCAGTGGGTGTTTTCAGGTTTGCCGTTCGAGTGCTAATGTTTCCCTGCTGCTAATTTAATATCCTCTAACACCTAATTATCTCTTGCCTCTCATAAGCAAACTGAGCAAACAAAGAGAGCTTCTTGTATGGTTTGAGGAAAACGCAACACTTTGGCGATGCGGCCGAGCCCCGTCGAAGCCATTCTTTGCTTTATCACACAATTCACCAATTTACAGTGGGTAAATATTGACTCTGGAGGGATGTACAGACTGGGTTAGGGCAGGTAGGTGCAGAGAATTAGCGATATCTCCTGAGTAATCTGCCAGCTGAGTATCTCCTTCTCTTTATTGGTCCTTGTGATCAGGCAGGCCCTCAGACCAAACATCTGCACAGCAGTGTGGGCGACTGTACAAGCCTGTTAGCGCAGACAGTGGCGATGTTAAGTATCGATCAGCCCCGGACCTTGTTCGTCCATCACAGTTTAGAGCCCCAGATGACTGGAAACCAGTAAGTCTGTGGATGAGAGTGCATCTGAGAATTTGAATCACTTTAAAGCCACTTATAAGTGAAAATCTAGTTGATGTGGTACTCTTTTATGTGCTAGAAGACATGATGAGAGAGCATTTCCACCTTTAAACTGCACTGTACTGGTGACATTCTCTAGATCATACATTCAAACTTCTGAATTTAATCCAGAACTAACATCAAACCAGTCTTGTGAATTTGTAAGATGGAACTTCTTCTACAGTTTAAACACATATCACTTGAATATTAAACTTTCTAGTTCAGAGTAGTTTAGCAGGTAGATAGAGGCAAGTAGATCCAGATTTGCTAGAGGAAACAGCAGTTTGGAGTGACATCTAAGCCATTTTAAGGCAGTAAGAGATTCATTTAATGAGAAAATCTACGAGAAACGCAACTTTAAACCACAGAAATGAGTATTTTTAGGGCTTCATCAATGCTATTTATGTCCACATGATGTTATTTACATGCCGAAAGACACATCATGATTGAATTAGTAGTCAACACTATGACTGAACATTTCCACCTTTAAACTGCAGTGTACTGGTGACATTCTCTTAATCATAGATTCAAACTTCTGAATTTAATTCATAGCTAGCTATCGAACCAATCCTGTCAGCTTGTAGGTTGGAACTTTCTGCATTGTTCTTTTCAAATCACTTGAATGTTTAACTTACATGTTGAAGTTCAGAGTCGTTGAACAGGCAGATATAGGCAGGTAGATCAAGACGTTCTAGAGGAAAAAGCTGTGGAAAGTCACATCTAAGCCATTTGAAAGTAGCAAGGGATTGTTTTCATGGGATAATCTTCTAAATATGCAACTTTAGTTTACTGAAATGAGTTTTTTAGGGCCTAATCTTTGAGATCTATGTCCATATAATGATATTTACATGCTGGAGATGCATCATGAGTGAAATAAGTAGTCAACACCCTGACTGAACATTTCCACCTTTAAACTGTAGTGTACTGATGGTGATCTCAAAAACATGGATTTGGACTTCTGGATGTTCCTCCATAACCAAGCTAATAAACCAATCCTGTCAGTTTGTAGGGTATAACTTTCTGCATCATTCTTCTGCAGTGTAAACACAAATTACTCAGATATTATAACTTACATTTTGTAGTGTAGTTTAACAGGTAGATAGAGGCAGGTAGATCTGGATTTTCAAGAGGAAACAACAGTTTGGAATCACATCGAAGCCATTTTAAAGCAGCAAGGGATTATTTCCATGGGAATATCTTCTAAACATTCAACTTTGACACACAAAAGTGACTTTTTTAGGGGTCTCATCTGTTTCCATATGGTGTAGTTCACATGCTGAAAGACACATCATGAGTGAAATAAGTAGTCAACACCATGCCTGAGCATTTCCACCTTTAAACTGCAGTGTACTAATAACAATCTCAAAAACATGGATCTGAACTTTTGGACTTTCCTCCATAGCTAACCTTAAAAAAACAATCCTGTCAGCTTGCAGGGTGGGGTTTGATGTATCATTATTATTTTTTGCAATCAGTTTCCAGTTTGAACAGGAACTACTCCATTATTACAACTAGTCATTTGTAGTTTGTAGGTTGTAGTCGAAGTAGAAACCTAAGTGCAGAGGTAAATCTAAGCCATTCTGAGCATTATGGGAATACTTTGTTGGGACATAAACTTCTAACTATGTAACTTTGATACACAAAGATGAGTTTTTTTAGGCGTTTAATCAATGACCAGAGACTGACTTAAAATTCTCAAGCACAAAAAACGATTTTCCTATTTTTAGATTCTAACTAGAAATGGAGCCACAGGTGGTGTGGTGTGACGGAAAGCTGAAAATAGGTTTCATTTGGTGTAGCAGAAAAAATCAATATATCAATAGATCAGATATCAAGAACTGGTTCTTCAGGATCTACCAATCATCTTTGCTAGCTGTTGTGGTCCCAAATTCATGAATTTGCAGTCCAACAGTAAGATTTGAAATCTGGGAAGATCACAGAAATGTCAAACCTGTTGGTCGACGTTTATGTTGGTAGCTGCTAGCCTGCAGGGTTAGCTTAGCTGGAAGACGCACCTTGGCTACTTTTTCTTTCCTTTAAGTGCATTTGTGAAAACATTGTGTCATGCTGCTGAAATTAAAAGTTTCAGTGGTTTGTTTTCAGTAAATTTAAGAAGAAAAAAAACGCTAGGGGATCCTGTTGGGGACAAGTCCATCTGCAATGAAGTTAGAAGGACTTTTGCTTGTGGAGATTAAAGCTTGATATGTATTTGACATGGGCTTGAAAAATGGAAGCCAATGAGATGATTTGCATTGGAAAGGATTCTTACAGAGGAATATTTACTTGTGGAAATGTTATGGATATTGGATGAATTCTAAACCCAAAATGACATATTCCCAGAGGCTGACTTATCTTGTGTGCATTTTGGCATTTGCTGATACCACACCATGGATTATAGTTTTAGTTGACTGGACCTGCTGTCAAAGGTCACCAAAGATCTGAAGACACCGAAATGGTGGCTGAACCATTTTTGCTGCCCAAAAAGAAGAAAATCCACTGCAGTAGCCTGAATAATAACTGTTAGTATCATTTTCTCAACACCTTTCCCAGCCAAATCCCCTCCCTGGCCGACCTGCGACGCCTCTGCTCCAAAGATAGAACATTGAATACAAGAAAAAATCCAGTTGTGAGTCTTTTCCTTTGAGTGCTGAGACTGAAAAGTCCCAGGAGAAGCAGGTGAGCTATGTGTTGTGTGACTCCCTGGACATTTCTGCACAGTCCCACTAATACTGAAGTGTAAATGGGAAAAGAAGTGGCCCATCGTCCCCCTACGTAGACAGGCTGGATGTTTGTCCTTCATGGAGCCCTGTCAAGGTCTTTCACCTTCATAGCATCGCTAACAGGGCAATCTGTCTCATCTAATTTAACGTTTTTCATTCACTTGAAAAGAGCACTGTAAATAAAGGTGAAAGGTTCCAATACCATCAATAGAATTTAGCACATAAGGAGAGCAGACTGAATGTACAACATCATCCATCAGTGTTTCTGATAAATGATTATTCATAAATTAAATTACAAGCAGTGATGAATTGTTTGATTAAAGTATAACAGCTTCCTTTTCTAGCTTAGCCTGAGTTGTTTGGAAGTTTTGCTTGTTCACTGGTGTTTTTCCTTACCCCAAGGATGACATAGTCAATGGATTTTCTCGCAAGACTCTCACTTGCTGCTTTTTACTCCATATTTTCTTGCGTTTTCAGTTAGTGTTTGGCTATATTTAGGCAGCAATACAACATGGATAAGGTTAGGAAATGGTCATGGTTTGCAAACATGTCACAATGTGCAATAACATGAGAGACATTATGTGCAGTATTTACATTTACATTGAAAGTGATCTATATTATCCTGATACCACTGGCTTTGATGCTGCTTTTATTGAATTTTTCAACTTTTTTTTTGTTGCATATTTTGTGTGCATGAGTGTGTCTGAAACATTTTGTAGAAAATGAGCAGCAAATTTCATTGTACAATTATGTGAAATGACAATAGAGCTATTCTATTCTTATTACAACCTACATAGCTCCATTTTTGTCCATTTTTCAGATGAGATTTGAAATGCACATATTCACACAACTGAAAGAGGACACCAGTATTATCAGGGTTTCTTTCTGTTTGTTCATGACCAGAATGGATGATAACAGGCCTACTGAGCGTACTAAAAGGCTGAGCAGGTCCATACTGGCACTTATGTAGGATAATAATTAACTATTTAATAGACTAGTAACATCTGAATCAGGTAACTGAGTGATAATATATATTGATGCAAATATGGTGGATGGATGGATACATGGACGGTAGGGCTGGACCCAAATATCCAAATATTCGGTCATTATGGTAGTATCCCGATATTTATTTTGAGATCCGAATTTTCAGATTCCACGATCGGTGTTCGACTCATCCCTTTGCCTTCCCCCTGTCGGACAATGTCAGGCGATCGGGATTCCAGTCATTCCTTCATGTCCCAACCCCCCCAGTTGGACATTACGATCCGAATATTCAGATATTCGTCATTACTTGGGGGCGAATATCAGGAGCCCAGAAATTGCTATTCGGGCCAGCCCTAATGGATGGATGAATGGCTAGATGGGCGGATGGATACATGGATGGATAGATGGAGCGATGGAAGGACAGATGGATGGATGGATGGATGGATATTCATTGTCTTGGTAAAATCCAAGGTATCCAGCAGCTCACACACATTCAATTTAAGAAAACTATGGAAACCAATGTACAAAAGAAAGTGTTAACGTGAAAATTGTACTGGTTGAAGAAATATGGTGCAAAAACAGCTGATATTCACTAAAAATTGTATTGAAACAATACAACCTTGCGCTTCTGCATCAGATCGCAATGAGTCTACAAATCCAGCACCTGCAGCAGTACCATGGGAGTTTACCTGCCCCTATTAGACTACATACAGTGTGGGTCTGCTCCATTTCCACGCCAGCGTACGCCTGCAGTGCACCGAGTAGGTGGTTGTCTGCTCACCATTTAAAAGGCATCTCAGCCAGTACATACACCGGATGCGGCATGTACGCCTACATCAACCACACGGTGATACAAACACAGCCTGGTTCACCCTGACGCCAAGCAAAGATGCAAACTGATTAAAAAAAAAAAAAAAAAAGGTTGTCGAATTCCATCAGTTTACTTAATATACAGCGGAGCAGCCAGAAGCTACTGTCTGATGGTATCATTTTCCCTCCGTGGCATCGTGATCATGTCAGTGGTTAATAATACAATGAACCTCCATGCTCTGACGGATCCATGCTTTGTTTAAGGTGACGCCTCCTCCAGTGACTCCATTTAGGAGATATGCTCGCTATCACGTTTTCCGTCAGATTGTGCCTCAGCTGTAGGGAAAGTAGCACACCCACCGACTTAAACTCCACATGGAGTAGCGCATCTTTGTCATTCATGTGGTTGAAATAAACCAGGCGACACAGCATGCGTGCAAATGCAAATCTTCGAAGACTTATTTACTAAAAACAAAGTAGAACCAGGCAAGAACAAAGACAGTTTTCAATGTTTTAGCATAATTTCCAACATTCATTTTCACTGTTCTATTCTTAGTCTTGTTTTACCTTACTTACTAAATGTCAGTATTATATCATACTTATCACTGTTTTATTGCTTTTCTACCTTTATAGGCACTGCATTCCCTATGTTATGTAATTTTCTTTTTTTTTCCGAGCAATATTGGCACATGAATTTCCTTTGTGGTTAATATTTATTATTTATTAACCACAAAGGAATATCTTTATAAATATTTTAGCATAGCTTAGCTTATGTTGACTTATCGTGACGCATCTTACCTTGACTTATCTGGACTTATATTTTATTGACTTTTCTTGATGTATCTTGACCTATCCTGGCTTATCTTGTCTTAACTTATCTCATCTTATCTTGACCCTTCTGGACTTTCCTTGACTTAGATTGACTGATCCTGACGTATCTCATCTTATCCTGACTTATCTTATCTTGACTTATCCCATATTATCTTGATGTATAATATCCTGACTTTTCTTGACTTATCTCATCTAACCTTAACTTATATTATCCTGACTTATCTTACCTTGATGTATCTCATGTTGTCTTGACGCTGCCCGGGGAAGTTAAAGAGAGCATCAGCCGAGACACCACCTTTATGAACGGCTTATAGCACAACAGCCACGATCCAGAGCGGCTGGCAGTAACAGACTCAAGACACTTTTTACTATTATCCATAAAAATGAATGCATTTTTCTTAATTATTTTAATGGGGTGTCTTAGTTGCTTATATTTTAATGTGACTTAGAAAAGATGCAGATTGCTTTTGTTGTTGCTAATTATGTATCTAATTCAGCTTTTCTTTCCGTAGCTTTTAGAAATCCAGCTTCTTTATATAATGCCCAATAGACCAAAACTGTTTGCTCCAGTGACACCGTATGTAGATTTGTCATTATCGTTTTAGGTACTCAGGTATACTTGAAACCACGGGGAACAATCTTTTTGCCTTAACTGCTGCTATTTTATTTTTTTACAGTGAGGGCTTTGACAAACTAAAAAGGCCAAAAATGAATAATTCATGTCGTCACTTTTTCATCCAGACACCATCCGCACAATAACTTTGACGTGTTATGGACGCAAACACAATGCAACAGTCCTTTTTTCGGTAGTTTGTAGCTTTTGTCCAACTCATAATCGATGTATATATGTCTTGAGTTATCTTAACTTATAATATTTGGACTTATATTGACTTTTCTTGATGTATCTTGACCTATTCTGGCTTATCTTGTCTTAACTTATCTCATCTTATCTTGACCCTTCTGGACTTTCCTTGACTTAGATTGACTGATCCTGACGTATCTTATCTTATCCTGACTTATCTTATCTTATCTTGACTTATCCCATATTATCTTGATGTATAATATCCTGACTTATCTTGACTTATCTCATCTAACCTTGACTTATATTATCCTGACTTATCTTAACTTGATGTATCTCATGTTATCTTGACTTTTTATATCTTGAGTTATCTTAACTTATAATATTTGGACTTATATTGACTTATCTTGATGTATCTCAGCTTATCTTATCCTTCCTTATCCTATTTTGACATATCTTGAGTTACCTTGACTTATCTTTTCTGATAATATTTTGACCTATTTTGACATATTTTACCTTGACTTGTCTAGACTTATCTTGACTTATATTGAATTATCTTGACTGATCCTGGCTTACCTTATCTCAAATTATCTTATCTGGACTTATCTCGACTTGTAGTGACTTATCTTGACATATCTCAACTTATCTTGGCTTATAATATCTTGACTTATCTTGACATATCTTGAGTTGTCTTGACTTATCTTATCGTGACTAAGCTTGACTTAACTTGTCTGATCTTATCTTGACTTATCTTATTCCGACGTGTCTCATCTTGACATATTTCATCTTACCTTGACTTATCTTAAGAAACTGAACAAGTCTTTATTTTACGCTGTCATGAAGCACTGTACAACCCCCAAAACAGCGACCATGACTGATACACAGTTGCAGCTGTGCGATGACTAAGAGTCATTTACCTCATCTCCATGCCAACAGGTGTAAATATTAAGTTTTATTCACCTCCTGAACATTGTGTTTTTCCTGTTTAAAAAGCACTTCTTCCTGGAAGGCAAAGCGGCAAACACACAGATACAACATGCTGTCGACCACACTGTGTTGGCCTTTTAATCAATATCTCTCTCTGCTGCCTCACATTTCCACTCGCTTCCCACTCCTTCGCCACAATATCTGCCTGCATTTGTGAGAGGAGATGTTTGGGAAGAACATTTGAGGTCGTAAGTGGGCCTTTTAGCCACCGCAGTGTTCAAAAAGACAGTAGGGACAGATTGGTAGAGGAGGAAGGTAATCATGAGGGACACCAGGGATGGAGGTAAAAGGTTAAATCAAACGCAGTATAATTTTCACTTATGAAAACAATCAGCGGCAGATAGAAGCAGGAGAATGGTCACTAATCATCCGGAGACGGGTCTGACTGCACTGCCAGATTTTGACGAGAACATCATGCAAGAAAGGAAGCCAGGTTTCCTACAGATTCAGAGCCCGTCCGAGCAATAAATCTGCACTGTAAAACTAATTCTGTTGGCAGAAATAATGTCTGTGTTAAGATGAACAGGGCACCGCTATGCATGTACAATATTGGGAAAGTTAAAATGTAGTGGATTAAAATTATTAGTTACTCTGTCAGAAATATAGTAAGTAATGCAGTTATTTCATTAACCTCATGAAAGTAATGTCACTTACTGCAGTTGTAATGGTGTTTTTTTGTTTTTTGTTTTTTTTCCCCCCACACTTAAAACTGGAAAATAAAGCTAATAAGAAGCAGGAAATTCATTTGTTATGAATGGAAGTATGTATTAGCTAGCTTTTTGGACATGTACTAAGCTAATACAGAGCTAAATCCTGTCTCAACCCATAAAAATACACGATAAATCAGGAGGTGCTAAGTTTTTTGTTACCAGTTACACTGAAATTGGCAAATTGATGGCTAATATTTAAGTGACATGCTGTACAATGATGTCTATATCCTATTATGTTGATATTTATGGTACCGTATATATGTGTTATATTTGTTGCTTTTTGGACTTTATGGATCCTTGTTCAGTCCGAAATATGTGCCAGCAGACATAACGTAAGATTTTGCATCAAGTGTTTCAATGTTTTCACCATTTTTACTGCTGAAAAATGAGCTTCGCTCTGTAAATTAACGCAAGAGTGCATTTCCGGATTTTAAAAAGAAAATATTTGTGAATTACCAGCACCGAAAAGTTTTTTTTTTTTTTTTTTGTCAGCTATCAGTGACACCTATAGCAGAATCAGGCTACATCAAATTTATGCATTTAAAAAATGCATAAATTCTGCAATATTTAGGCCTTCTGCTAATACACTACTACTGCCTTTTAGGAGCCTAATAATGGAGATTTTGACTGCTTGTTCAGTGGTTATTTCACTATGAATAATGAATGACAGGCTCTTGTTGTCTATACTAGCAACTGTTTTGCAGTTCAGGACGCCACTGCTATTTATTTATTTACTATTGTGGTTCTTCCTTGGAAAGTGTTTTCTCTGACAACAGCAAAGCAGTCAGTCTCCTGCTTCATGTTTGCATTAACACCAGCATACCCAGTGGACATGATTGGTCAAAATGAAGCTAAAACCCAGGCCCAAGGTGAAAAAAGCCAGTTTTTATTCTGTAGTTTTAGTCTTTTGCAACATTGCACCAAAAGACTACACCATCTTTAAAATGGTAAATAGCCCAAAATATCATAAAAAATTAATTTTGAAAAAAAATTCACAAATATTTAGTTTTTTGAAAGAAAAGTTATGCCTAAGAAAGACTGCAAAATAGTATTTTTTTTTAGTTGTTTCAGACTGCAGCTCCTGTGTTCTCTTTTCTTCTTCAAATTTTTCAATTTTTACCCATGTTTCACCAAAACATAACAGACTTTACTGTATTTAAATCTGTTGTGAAGATCATTATTTTTTATCTTATCTTGAATTATCTTATCTTGGTGTCTTTTACAGCATTTCATCGAAAACTAAACTGTTTTTTGAAATAGCAAACAGCCAAAAAATCATAAAAATAAAACTGAAAATTGAAAAACCTATTTCACAAGTTTTTGCTTTTTTGAAAGAAAAATTGTGTCTGTTGGGAACTGAAAAATGCTGCCCCTGTATTTTTACTCAATTTTTTTAAACCATGTTTGACTCTAAAATACCATAATATTTACTATATATAACTCTGCTGTGAATATCATATATATTTTTTACCTTATCTTGACTTATTATAGTCAAAAATATAATAAAAATAAAATTAGAGAATATATTTCCCAAATAATTGCTGTTTTTTGAAAGAAAAATTATGTCTGTTTAGGACTGAAAAATGATAAATATATATTTTTTAACTGTTTCAGCTTTCAGCCCCTGCATTATTATTATTATTATTGTTATTGTTATTATTATTATTTTATTTTTTGCAAATTTACCAATTTTTTTAAAACCACGTCTGACTGTAAAATAACACAATCTTTGCTGTATTTAAATCTGCTGTGAATATCGTTACTTTACAGATATTATTTTCAGAAGTTTGTACATTTTCTGAATGTTCCACAGATTTCTTAATCCAGCCAGATTTTAGAGGAATTTATTTTTGCAGTGTTATATTTTTGCAGTGTATTGTCCTCTTTTTATATTTTTATATCAAGATTCTACTTAAAAATATGATTATCTTGCAAACTGTGGGGCATGCTGTTAACTCAGAAAGAGCGCTGAAGTCTGTTGTTACTTTATCAAATGGAGCATTGTGTTTGTGGTATTATGGGAAGCTGTGATCATTTCTCATAATTATGCATCAATAATGCATGGATACTACTAATTTTATGATGTAGTACGGCGGTCACAGGGGACATTTTAATGCATTGAGTGCTTCTGATGCTTTAAGTACCTCATTCCTCATTCACCAGAGCAACATTTTAATGCAGGGCATTTTCTTGTAAATGAGTAATTTTGCAGCATCTGAAGGCTTTGTTCATGTTTGATTTCTTCTTTATTTCTGTTTGTCTTTCTTTCATCACGACTGTAAATAACAAGAAAGCGTTTGATGTGAAATGATGCAAGGCCACGGTAGGATTAGTCTGATCAGGTTTTCTGTATCATCTGGGTGCTGCAAGTCAAAATGTAATGTCGTTAATATACCTGTATACTTTCTAAGGCTAGAAACATATTAAATAATAGGATGACATGCATAATCTAAACATATATTGTCTAGAAACTGTGATCAGACTGATGAAAATCTCAAAATATGGATCATTTTTGGAGTATGAAAGCCGTACAGGTGTGATAAGCTGCCAGTTCACAGCTGCCTGCTGACAGCCAGGTCTGCATAATTAAGTCTGACAAGCATCAGATTCACTTTTTGGTGTGTTTTGAGCTTTACTCAACCAGGAGTTGGTAAAACTTCCTCTGTTTGAGATCTACTCTGGCAGACTGACAACTTGGTGTAAAAAAAATGTAAGCTACAGTAATAAATAGCAGTGAACTTAGCCTCTTCATGAAGCTAAACCCATCTCAAGTGAACAGCTCCAGTCTTTACAGTGAGGCACTCTCATATATAAATGTGTTCTATAATTTGATGTTCATGCTGCTTTCCAGAAATGCTGCTGCTGAGGACGTTATTGGCCCGACTTGATTACATTCTCAGACATAAATCACAACGTATGTTGTCAGAATGGCTCCTGTGGGGAATCAGCCCTTATTGCTCTGCAACACTGAAGTTATTGTCTTCTGGCTTCCTCACAGGTTCAAAGATTATATACAGCACAGAATATATGCAATACTTGACCATGACTAGCTTTCTGTCTGTTCGTGCCACCATAATAAATATCAGATCCACTGGGGAGAAGAAGCTTTACTTAGCTTCTGCTTGTTTGAATAGAAAAGTTTCCGACTCAATGTACATTTTCCAACTTGCAAAACTTTCTGGGCCTGAAATGCATGTTATAAACCTGTGTTTTACAAAATTACAGACCAATAGCTGTAAATTCTGTCAGAGAGCCTCAATGAGTACATATTCCTTCTTTATTGATGCATCTCTGGAAATAGTTGAATAGTTTAGTTGAAAGTTTTATAAAGCTTAATTCATTTTTAAATTTATCCCTGCAGACATTTGCTGAACTTTTCCGTTGTAGTAGTATGCCACTACAGTTACACATGCAAGCATTATGCACAGCTGTTTGTGTATGTGTTAGAGACAGAAATGAAATAGTTTGAATAAAAATAAAATGCTGAAGTAATAAGGATTAGGATAGTTGCCTAAAATGGTAATATACAGTCGTGAACAAAAGTTACATCTATTTGTAAAGACCATGGATATCATAGCAGTCTTGAGTTTCCAATGACTCCTATAACTTTGAGTTTTCTGTGATTGAATCTATAAAAGACATACATCTTTGTCTAAAAACAATTATGCATTTTGGCTCTTTTATAGATTTATTTGAGGTCTTCTGAAAATATGACAAAAGCTTCTGGTTTAATAAAATACACATACAGAAATGCTTATAATCAGTTGAACGTCGATTTTCATCTTAAGGCGCTTTTGGTTTCTGTCTACACGCTTCTGATTTATCTTTGACTCATCTTGACAGAACTGGTGCAGTTTAACTAAATTTGTTGGCTTTTTGACACAGACTTGTTCCTTCATCACAGTCCACAAGTTCTTGATTGGTTTTACAAGTCAGAGCTTTGGGGACACGAGTCTAAAACCTTCATTTGAGCCTGATTGAAGCATTTCTTTACCACTTTTGATGGCTCATTGTCTTGTTGAAACACCCAGTTGTGTCCAAGATCAACCTTCTGGCTGATGATTTGATGATTTGAGGTTTTCCTGAAGAATGTGGAGCTAATCGTCCTTCTTCATTTTTCTTTTTACTTTTTGTAACGCTCCAGTTCCACTGAGCATAATACTGCCACTACCATGCTTGATTGCAGGTTTGGTGTTATTGGGGTTAAATGCCTCAGCTTTTCCTCTTCAAATATATTTCTGCTCATTGTGGTCAGATAGCTGAATGTTTGTTTCATGTGACCACAGAACTTTGCTCCAGAACGCCTTTTCTTCTATTCCACCACATCCCAAATGAGTTCAGTGAACTCGTTGTTAATTTCAAGAAACTAATTTGAGATGATCTGAACTTTGTTTGTTATCCAGCTGGAAGCCGCCATCAGAAGATATTAACACTGTGGTCATAAAGGGATGGACATGGATAGCAAAAATGCTCAGTAGGCTGCAGATATCCATGCAGATATTAACAAATGCAGGTTTCACTATGCTGTTAAGCTTCCTGCTATTGAAAAGGAGTTTTAGAAATGAGGTTGTCTGGGCCTACACAACTGCCCAGTTGGACTGTGTTCTCTTAAAGCTGCCAAAGGATTCAACATTTTTCAACACTAATCACTGAGATTGTTATGTAATATCTGTTCTGCTGGGTTTTTGTGCTTTGGAATCAAGATATTGCAGGTTGAACATTATGAAACACTTTGGTGAATATATCAGTCGACAAAAGACTCATTAAATGGGCTGTCTTTGGTCCAGACTGAAATATTGCATCTTTATGGTTGAACTAACGAGACTTCCATTAGTCTCATGTGAAGTTTGTGGTAGATGCTAGCCTGCTGACATGGTACATGATAAACATGTTAAACATCAGCGTTTACATGGTGGACCTGCTGGTCTGGCTTTAGGCTTTTAGTCCTGTTAGATTCTGGTTAAATAATTGCTTCCTGGTGGATACTTGTTGTACAGTCAGTGGTTCTGATGAATCACCTCTTTGGTGTCATCTCTAGAGCCATGGTGCAAAAGTGTCCATTAAACAACAAAGCATTGACGTCAATGCAAGTCATAAAATCTTTGTCTGTTGTTTGTCTCTTGGTTCTTCTCTCCCTCCTGCTGTTTGTTTCTCTCCTGTGCTTCTGGTTGTTTTCTTCAGTCAGTCTCTTTATCTCTTCGTCTGTCTCGTCTCTGACAATCACCTCGGGGTCATTTGCTACCAATGAGTCCTCCAGTCCCAGAAAATGACATTTAAATGTTAGCAGCACCTACCAAGTCCCTAAATTTCCACAACGAACTTCCCCACTGTGGCCTGTGTCATGATTTCTGTGTGTACGTATATGCTTCTACTGTATTAGCTTAGTATTAGTGTGCTTTTTCATGTAACCTACACTGAAATCACCACTTTTGATGGTGGTGATTTCAGGGGATTGAAAGTAAAGTTAGTTTTTTAAGGTCAGTATTACTCGCAATTTGCTGCTCTATGCAACAGACTCTCCCTTTACATCCACAAGTTTAACATTAACAATGAAGTGACTCCACAGAAAGGACGCCGGGTGAGTCGTCCAGCGTGAGTAACAGACTAGATTTTCCAAAAAAACCCACTTCTTTTGATTGAAAATTATGTCTTAAGCTTTGATTTTTACTCATCGCTCCAGTTGTGAACACAAGTGACCTTGTAGACTCGCTGTGTGCAGCACCATACATGTGGGTTGAGCCTCATCATCATCATCGTCGTCGTCGTCGTCGCCTCCGTTTTTGTGAGAGGAAACCTTCAGCTTTCATCCTTCGACTTGCATTTTATTTGCTCGACTTTGGAGTAGTTTTTCTTTTTTCTTTTTCTATTTTCTCATTTATTATTCCTCAAATTAAATAAACAAGATTCATTGTGTAAGACTACTTCGCTGTTGTTGTTAGGCTGATACTAAACTTTATCCAGCCTTTTTCCCCATGCTAATACACAAACACAAGATTAATATTCATGTCCTACCTTGACTAGAATTAAGGAATCATATTTATAAAAATGTTCCTTTATTCCTTCAAAATCTACTACTGAAATCATGTTTATTTTTAACTTCACATGTCCATATGGTGCTTTTTGTGTGCTAGAAGACATCATGACATATCTGAGCATTTCCACTGATAGTAAAGACAGACTTAGGCTGGCAGGTTTTGTGTACAACAAATGTAAAGAACCAATTCTGTGAGGTTGCAAGGTGGGACTCTCTGTGTTATTCTTCTTAGGACTGACTTCTGGTTCCAACTCGTATTACTGAACTGCTCCAATATCACAACATTACAACTTGTCATAGTGTATCACAGAGTAGTTTTACCATCTCTGAACAGTGGTATAGGTGAGCAAGTGTGGATGGGAGGTGTAATATCTCAGCTATTTTAAGGCAGTAAGTGATTGTTTAGATGGAAATATGACCAAATGTGTAACTTTGATACACAGAGATGGGTTTTTAGTAGTTTTATCAATGGCCAGAGAGGAACTTTAGGCTCATAAGCAAAGCCAAAGGTAGTGTAATCAAGGCATGCATACTTAGTAATGAGTTCATTAGGTTACAAGGTACTCTGTGTATGAAATTAATATGATTTTACTTGAAGATAACTCAGAATGGAATGATTTGTTTTGATACTGGCCTACAGAAAAGACCTTTTGTTGCTAATGTGGCTCAAAATGACTTGATTTGCAGCTGATTTCCACCAAATCCAACAACACATTTTGGAGTCTTTGGATGATCTCAGGACTTCCATACCCGTTGGTGGACTTTTGTGTACGTAGTTGCTAACCTGCAGAGCTAGCTTACCTGGAGGTTGAATTTATTGACCTTGGTGACTTTGGTGCAGTGTTGCTGGACTGACATGTTTCACTGGTTTGTTTTTAGTAAATTAAAAAATAAAACAGACATTGGGGAAGCTAGTTTGTGGTAGTACACAACTTGAGGACAAACGTTGCCTGAGAAGACAAGAGCGAAGGCAACAAATCGATGACTGATGAAGACTTGTTAACATTTCTGATGTCTTGGCGACTGTTTTGTCAACTAGTAACACTACCATTGTGAATTAAGCTGGCAGTTTCTTTAAATTATACAAATAAATTGAAATTAAAGCGTCTTTCTGAATATAAATATACCATCTATTGCCACTTTACCACCTGGCATGCCTTTACCACTCTTATCCTTGGTTTCTGTGTGTTTTTCTTTTGCTATCTTCACTTTCCACAGAGGATTATCTTGTTTTTATTTCATCACTGTCAATTTATACTTGCCCAGAACCATAGAAGCATTAGTGGTAGGATTTAAAAGAAATTGAGGCTGTATGAGAGGGGATTTTGCCATATTTTGGGACAAATGTTGCACTGAAACGAGTTGCTTGAGGATGGTTTGTCTGCTTTCTGAAACTGGTTTAGTTCTGATTGCATTAAGTTGGACGTAGAGCTGTTTGTGTTTTAAATTTCAGTGACATATGGAAGAATCCATTGCAGAATCCATTACTGTATTTAAAACAAATTGCTCCTCCACCTAATTTCATAACCAACATCTGCCTGGATGTAAACAGAGCCTGAGCGTGTGATTCATTTCTACGTGTCTCATGGTGTAATGATTAAACGGATCCATATGTCCAGGGACCACAGCACAGAGTGGAATTAACAAAACAAACAGAAATATGTGATTCACTCCTCTGACTCCCCCTCACCCACCTGCCTCTCTTCTCTCACCCACATCTCCTTCGTACTCCGATTCCCCGCTGCCGCTGTGCATCTTCCACAAGCCCAATAGAGGCATTGTCATGTCGTCTTCCAGTTTCTATGGTGACGAGGTGCGATCTGTCGCCGGAGAGTCTCTCGCCTCGTCGCTCCTCACTTTGCCCCAGTGACTTTAAAGCATGTCCACTTTCTCTTAGATGACAGTCGGATCCAGTAGGCTTACATGCTCTTTCACTCAGCCTGCCTTTAGCGCGATTAGTCACATTCTAATCGTCTTTATCAATTATAATCACAGCCATCAGTCACAACAGTACAACCAGCTGCCTGATACTGTATAAATCCAACCTGTGCTGCCAAAACAACTCAAACACATCGCGGCAAAAACACTGGACATCTGAGGGTGTTGGCAGTGGGTTCTTTGGGTTCTGTGGATTCAGAGTAAATCTATTAGGATTGTTCTGGCATCATACAAAAGCTTGATTGGTTCTGCATCCTGGGAGTCTGAAGGCTTGATCAACACTTTATGCTTTTTGTCGTGCTCCTCGAGTCATTCCTGAGCAGTTTTTGCAGTGTGGCATGATCTGAAACAGTGTTTAGGTGGTAAAGCACAATCCACCTGAATGTTAGAACCCAATGTTCCTCATCAGAACATTGATTGGTAAGAAGATGATTAATGTTATTCACTTCCTGTTGCAGTGTTTCTATTGTTGTGGCTTATTGGTGTAAATATAGTAACCAGTGAAAGTTCTACAAGGTGCAACGTAAGTACGAGTTTCATCCGTAAAAAAGGTCTTTTTTACGGATGAAACTCAGTGCAAACACTTGCACCTTCTGTTTTTTTTTTATTTGAAACTGTAAATAATAATTTTATTTCATTTGAAGCCAAGCTAGTTGTCCTTCCTGTACTTATTTGATGAGACCTTCTGTTAAAAGCAACCTGGACTTCTTTTTTAGATTCTTGAAGACATTTCACCTTTGTCCAAGAGGCTTTTACAGTTTATGACTAAAGAACTAAAAACTGAAGAAGACTCTTAAATGAGTCTTCAGGAACCTAAAAGAGAAGTCCAGTTGTATTTTACTTAAGTTTTTAGATTACTATGACCTACATGACTGAGACTCTACACTAACAACCCAACTGGATTTTATTTTGTTCTCAAAAGGCAGTCTAATGAAATTCTGATTCAAAGTTCTTGCAACATTTTCAGCAGTAGGTTCAGTAACAGTTTCATTCTCAGAAAGTTCTCCTTTAAAGCAGGATGAAGTTCTGTAAAGACTCTCTCTTTAAGACTTACTGAATGTTACATTGAGAACATCCTTCTTTTGTTATCGTGTAACTCTGAGAAAATTTTATGGAGGAACTTTTTATTATGTGTTCCCTCAACAAAATCCCTAAAACATCCTTACAACATTGCAGGGAGAATGTTCTAACTCTGTTAATATGTCACATCACAGGAACATTTTTATTAACAAAAACATAATATCGTCTTGCAGACATTTTTGAATGTTACCTTAAAACATTCATCTTTTCTTTTGTTGTCAATCAACGTAATCAACAATTCTGCTAGCATCCTCCAAACATCCTTTGAAAGACAACCCTTGAGCTTTGGATGACACTCTTTATACTTATCTTGATTGTTGTGTGTTCTTTTTTGCACTGTTGTTGGGAATGAGAGATGCAAGTATTTCGCTGCCAGCAATTGCTTCATGTAATTTCTAGTATGTGACAATAAAACTCTTGAATCTTGAATCTTGAATCTTGAACAATGTTTTCTTAAGTGTTTTTCAAACTTGTAGGTAATGTTAGCCAATGTTGTGGGAATGTTCCCTTCTTGCTGATCAATACTTTAGTTCTAGTACTTGAATGCAGAGTGCAAATCTCTGAGAAACAACATAGTATTAAAAAAATATTCTTCATTATTCTTAGAGTTGCACTCAGTTGTACACGTAGAAAAGTGACTAAACCGTTGAGAAACGGGATATCAAGTGAGAATTTCAAACCCCGGCTCCTTTCTCACCTCCACACAGCCGACCGATTGCAGTGTGAAGTGGGTGTGAATGTCGGATTGTCAGTTTCAGACAGAAATGATCGAACATAAACCCCCTCAATCAAACCGTGCTGGGCTGAGAGGGTTTCGGAAACTTTTGTGACTGGCTCTTCAGACGCTGCTTGAGTTGGTGCTTATGTAGAACTGCAGGATCTTTGAAATCAGACAACCCACCAGGTCTGAGCTCCACTATCATTCTTCCTGTCTTAGGAACAGCCAGGTCCGTCCTGCTCTTTGTCTCCCACCTATATACGAATACATAGTCGTTCGTGTTTGCATATTTTTCTATTCCTGTCGTTAAATGTCAGCCTGAGCGTGAAACCTGATCACAGCTCACCACTCAGGAGGTGTGCTGCAGATAAATCTTGACGGCATTATCACTCCTTCATCTGACAACAAATACGAGTTAATGGCAGCGTCTGTGCTGTGAGAGTAGCTACTGGCATTTAGAGAGAGTAATGACGGAGAAAGTTAAAGGCACAAAGGGTTGTCAGATGCAAGTACAGCCACAAAGCATCGACAGCTTCTGAATCTGACCACTATTTTTCCTGATGTAAGCTATCTTTAACTGAGACACACCGTTACTTTCATCTGGCTGAACTGTCTGTCCTTTTATTCATGTTTCTAAACCAAATTCATGAAGCAAATTCTGAGATTTGTTTGAATGTTTCCACTCAAGTTCAAACATTTTTTAATTAATTCCAGTGTGGACATGTTATATCTTTACCATCTTTTCTTAAATTTCATTAATTCCATTTAGTTCAGTCTCTTCGTCATTGTGTGCTTTTTATTTTAAATGTGCAGCAGTTTGGTTCGACTCATGCTGATTTTAAATGTGTTTAATAAATAAGTTAGACCTTCCAATGACTCTGTGTGCAACCTTGCTGCATCTGAAATTCACTCTTTTTTTCTTTTAGGTGTATTTGCAGACAATTTGCTGTCTAATTTTTGTGCAAATCAACATCTTAGTGCAGTTTGCTGAATGTTAAATAGCAGTTGTTATGAATATGTCTTCAAAAAGGTCTTTCCTGTGCTTGCAATAAACTTGTGTTGGTTTTTCTCGATATTTTTTTCGATATTTTTCCTAGTGATTTAAAGTTTTTTCTTGAATTTTTATGGTCTTTGTTTTCTGTTTTTTTTTTTTTAGATTCCTTCCTCCATGTCTGTCTTTAGTGTTTTCCTCTTCTTCGGCTTTCCTCGTTTGTCGCTTGTGTTTTTACATCGACCCGTTGTCTCCTTTTCCCTCCTTTTTTAATTGCCCACAGTAATTGTATAGTTGTATAAATGGTTGTGTTTCGCTTTCATGTGCCTATTTGTCTATTTACCTACCTCCTGTTCACTTACTTCACTTCTTCCTTATGTTCATCAAGTTTGTGTTGTTTTGCTTTTAGGATTTTTGATTTCTCACAGATTCAGATATTCGCTCGGACTTTTGCTTTTTTTACAGTCTGGTTTGATGGTCGATATTTCTGCTGTTTATGGTCAGACGTCACATTCTATTCTCTCTGGGTCGTAATCTCCTCAGTCTCTGGTTGCTGTTGCTGTTTGTTGGTTTTACGTCAAAGACAATAACTCAACATTCTCTGAAGGCATAAATCTGATCTATTTTCTGTTTTTTTTTCTCCTTCTTTTTTTCTGCCCATTACAATGAAGCCGGTTAGGACTTTGTGTCCAAACAGGCATCTCTTTAGCTGGAGGTATCAGCCAATCACACACCTGCTCTCCCTCCCAGACAGGAAGCTGTGAAATGACTTCGGAGCATGTTTGGCTGTCACTCGGCCAGCTGGTCCTGAACCTCGGGCAGTTGCGAGGCGAACATGATTGGCACTGGCACATATGTACATGTTAACATACCACCGAACAAGCCTGCAGACACTCACACGTCCACACACCCTCTGACAAAACACGCATAATGCATCACACTTCACATGTACACGCACTCTTCAGTCGTCTCGGATATAGATAGCACACAATTATTATGCAGCTTATCAACTAAAGGTCACAGCATACGTGTGCTGATCGAAACCGGATGTACTGTATGAGAAAATATGTATAATGCAGCTTACACTTTTGACTGCTTTTGACATTTTTATTTAGAAAGCTGATGCCATGCCACTGTGTTATATCATTATGAAGATAGATTCAGTGCAATAAAATACACTGACGAAAGTTGGAGATTTGTTTGCTCATATGAAAGAGGTGACAAGTGAACCAATTTTCTGATATTTTCTTATAGCTTTTTGATAGGATAGATGCACTCATATTAACTGATGAGGTGTTTATGTGGGCATTTTCTGGAAAAGTCTTTTTTAGGAAATGATGTTTTTATTCTAGATCCAGATGAAGGTAGATGTGGGGATGGATGTAGAATGGATGATTCAGGTTTGATGATTCATGTGAAAGTTCATGCATGCATGGATGGATACATAATGTCGAAATAATTGTTTGGGATAATTTAGAAACAGCATCATCACATAATTTGCCCAGCAGATCAGATCCAACTCCATTAACACTGTGCAGCACATGTAGCAGATAACGGTGTGGAGTCAAGCATGGTGAGCTGCCAGTTATTTTGTGTAATCGATCACTTCAAAGTTCAGCTGAACTTCTGGGATATCTGGGTTAATAATTCGGTTTTCTGCTGTACCATCATTGATGTACACTGTGTAATTTAGTGACAACAAAATCACATAAGAATAAAATGTTCCCTTAAAAAAGCTGAGCTCATATGTTTACGTACCCTGGCAGAATTTGTAAAATATGTTAACCTTGCCAGAAAGTTGATTTCTCGCGATATTTGTGAGTTCACAAATCTCTCAAGAAACCATCTTGCACCGCTCCCGCATTCACTGTTCGTACAGAGCCAAGTTGGCACGGGCCAATCACGCAGCAGTATTCGTGTGTGGGGCGGGATATCCGGGTGTGAAGACGACACCAAGCGCCAGTAGATCAAAACAAACATGGCAACGGAGGACAACGATCGTGTAGATGCTGCTATTAAGTCAGTTTTAGCTGAATCTCCTTTCGCTTCTTTGAAGGAAGAACAACGAGAGGCGCTTTGCGCATTTCTGGATGGTAAAGATGTTTGTGCTTTTTTACCTACGGGTTTTGGTAAGAGCTTAATCTACCAATTCGCTCCGCTCGTTGTGAAGATCCCGCGATTGGCTAAAAACAAACCTGTCAGAAGCGGGACATACTGTTGCATTGTCCAATCCGTGCCTCTTTCATCCGAACGGATTTACATGGAGCGGTCCCAGATTGATATTGTGGAGTACTATCAAGTACTACACAATTATTAAAATGGCTATTGCCAGGTTAAAAATATGTACCATTTTTTAATGAAAACATGGAGGACCAGGGAAAATATAGATACTTAATTTATTTTAAATGGGATTCAAACTAAATTATGACTAATAAAAAATGACCTTGCAGTGAGCACAGGCGTGTGTTAAGCATGTGTACGTTATGTACGGATACCGAATCACGTGATCTGAACATGTAGCTGGCGGCGGAAACTGATGGGACTCAGAAACACCCCCACAATTTAATCAATTGGTGTAAAGATGACCTAGTGTTCACTTGTTGTCATAGTTACAGTGATGGTGTGCCGCTATCTAGCAATGATGCAAAACTCTAACAAATCCACAGATCCAGACTATGAGCCACATCACTGCCAAAATCTAATCAGTTGGGCCTTGTGTCATTTCTGACCTTTCCGTAAAATATCATCCAAATCCATTCATCTATTTTTAAGTGATGTTGCTAACAGACAGACAGACAAACATGGTGATTGTTACATAACTCCACCGCATTCCTTGGCAGTGTAATAAAGCATAACAGTAGATAAAATACTGAGATGGTCCCTATTCAAAACTTTGCATACTCTTAGTTCTTCATCTTGCCCCCTTTAGCATCGATGACAACTTGTAGTCTTCTCTGATTTTCTACTTTATGAGGCCCCTTAATTTCTGACAGTAAAGCTGCTCGTTCTTCTTGGCAAAAAGCTTCCAGGTCTTGTTAATTCTTGGGTTTCAAGGGTATGTATACTTTGATCAGGGCTGCTTGGGTCATTCAGCTTGTCATTTGGATTTAAAAAGAGCAAATACAATTGCGTGATAATAAATAACTTTGTGTGACCGCTAACGATAAATGAAGGAAAAGTTGTTCCGTGATCAAATGTATTTTCTGAAAAAGTGGACAATATTTCACAAACTTGGTCCAGGTATGTAAACTTAGGAAGGCCAACTGCACTACATAAAGAGTATGTTCTCAGAAATTTATCTGATTTTTTTGCTCTGTAAAAATTAGCATCAGCCCCAAAAGTATAGTATCAGTTGAGCTCTATAGGAAAGTAGTGAAACTCAGTGTACCAGTAGTTTTACTGTTAATAAAGACCATTTATGAACCACAATTGTGACGTCTCTACAACTCATAATAAACTGCATGTCTCACTGTAACCTGTAAAATAATTTGCATTCTTCACTTGAAGTTTTTGTTGCATCCTCAAACACATCAGAAACCCCAAACCTTTCTGATGTTGTAACTCGATCTGTGGTGGTTTTGAATCTGATCATATTTAGAACTTTCTAAAATCAAGCTTTCATGCAGAGATCAGACGGTCGGCAGGGTTTGATCTTTTCTCCCAACCTCCTTTTTTTTTTCTCATTCTTCAACTCCTGCCAACACTTTTCATGTGAACAAGTAGAGACTGTCCTAAATAGCGCACCGCTTATCCCTATTTGTATGATTAATCACATCTCCTTTCTCACTAAAGCAGCAAATTTTCCCCCCGCCTTCATCTATAGTCTTTTAGAACATTTATAAACACACTTGAGCCTTAAACGGCTGTTTGTTTCCAGAGTACAGCAGGTTGAAGACTCACATTTCAGTGTTTGATGTGGTGTGAAAGCCTCAATTTCTTCACACAAGGAGTAAAACGTGTTCATCCTGGTTGTAGGACGGGAATAAAATGCACCTGCATGGTTAATTGGAGTGTTTTCCATCAGCGGTCTACATTTCCTCTGCTGATGATTTGAATTATCAACGTTTAGGTGGAAAATTGGACTGCTGTTGTCATGCATCCCTGTAATTCTCTTGATTCATTCATGACACAGTGTGACCATGAAGCTGGTGGATGTAGTATTTCTGATGCCACATGTGTTTCACATGATTCTACAGGAAATCAAACAATAATCATCTGAAAAGGAGGAAGAGGCAGCAGCAGCAGCAGCAGCAGCAGCAGCAGCATTTGTCCAGTTCAAATGTCATTTTTGTTTGCCAAATAGCTGTCTCATTTTGCTAAACATAATATCTCGTTTTGCAGCGAAACTCTTTCAGAATCCGTTTCAGATTCTCTGATTTTATGTGTGGTGAGCGTGACGGGCGGCCTGGCAAACAGACCGAAGCAAACACTCACACTGGCTCTCGGCCACAGCGCTGGTTGGTAAACAGATCCAGCTGATTGATTCGATTCATTCTTGTGAACTCGTATCACGTCTCCATTTCCTCTTCAGTTTAAAACACTGTTCAGCCCTCAGCTTTGTCTTTGATTTCTCTTTTAGCGTACAGTAAATCACAGCATTGGCATGTTTCTGTATGAACATTTAATTGTCCTCTGGTGCTAAATCCTGTTAAACAAGAACAGACAAGTACATTGTTTTATGCTTACTGAACATTTTGTAGAGGTTTGTGATGGAAAATCTCATTTACACTGTCACTAAATGCTTTTACAATGCAACATTTCAGTATTAGCTTTTGAGATTGATGCACTTGTTCTCATTTTGTCATGTAGAAAACTTCAAATAGTTTCTTCTTGAATGTTTCCGTGCTCCATAACCTGGTTCTATACTGTTCTGAGTCTCAAGAGATCAACGGGAATGCAAGTCAAGACTCCCCACTGGGCTAAGTGGCCTTTGAACATGGAATACGCTGTTTGAAATGATGCATCTATAGAGTCGTATAGCTTCATGAAAGCACATGTGAATGGATTTCAGCTTCGGACTATGTGAGCATAGATGCACTGTACATTCAGTCACTTGGTAATAACACCGACATCAGAACTAGCATACCTGTTTACAGTCACTTCAGAATGTGCTTAGACCCTGTGACTTATTGCACCCCTGACTTTATTATTGCAAATGCAATTTTTAAGGGCATTTCTGAATTCTGGAAGTTCTGAAAGTTTTTGCTAATATTTTTCAAAATTAAAAACTAAAATCTCTGACGTTATGATTAGATGCATCTTGATTACTTGTTAATTCTTGAGATGTCTAGAATCTAATTAGAATTAAACTGTGGCAAAGTAAAGGAAGTGGACGTAGTTTTGAAACACCTACAAGATCCCTTGAGACCCACTACACTTCAGGACAAAAACCAAGCTATGACGTCCAAGGAAGTCTCCTGAGAATACCATGATAAAACTGGTGACGCACAGAGCAAAGCAGGTTATAAAACTCTAGTCTACACTTTTGAGCGGTGCCAGTGCCACAGTTGCCTCAATCATTGTTAAATGGAAGATGTTTGAAACCATCTAGACTCTTCATAAAGCTGGATGTCTGGTCAAGCTGAGAAGGTGGAAGGTGACCAAGAAGTCAGAGATAGTAGAACCATTAATCAGGTCTTCAAGATAGAGCAGCTAGATGGAAACCAGCCTGAGTGAAAGGTGTGGAAACCAACTTGGAGTTTGCCAAACCGATTGAAGGCACAACTATGTCTGCCAAATACAAAGCACAACTCATCATCTGGCCAATACAAAGCTACAAATTTCTCTGTAAAAGCCTGATTTTTAGATGAGTTAGAAAGACATGTCTTCTTTTTATGCATTCCTTAAATGACAGATGTTAGAACCTGAACACTATTTTATTTACTGCAGAGGCATTAATTTAAATCTTGAACGGATGAGATGTTAATTTCTCTTTTCGAAACACAGCAATAAAAACCATCAAATGCTGAAATCCTGCTAGAGAAATGATAAATTCTGTTTAAAGAAAAAAAAAATGAACAGAGCCATGTTAGTTTTTAAAAAAGCTGACTTTTCAAATTGAGACGAATCACAAGCAGACTGATTCAATCTCAACAGAAAACAATCTTTTGAAGGGGAAAAAAGGCTACAATGAAGCATGGTGGTGGCAGCATCATCCTATACAGGGGATAGTGAAATTGGTCAGAAAAATGCAGCCAAGCACAGAACGGTCCTTGAAGAATAACTGCTCGAGTCCAGCCACTAGAGATGGGGGCAGCAGTTCAGCTAACACTGAACCAAAGCAAAAATCTGTGACTGTCCATGGCCCAGCTAAAGTGGTGAGAACTAAAGATGGCAGTTCACATCCGCTTCCCATCTAATCTGATAGAGCTTCACAGGATCTGCCACAAAGAATAGGATAAACTGTCCAAATCCAGCCATGCAAAGGTTGCAGAGATTTACCTAAGAAAAGCCGATGCTGCAGTGGCTGCAGCAGGCCTCTACAAAGTATTGGATTGAATTCTGTAACTGAGAGATTTTTAAATAAATTTATTGATAGTAGATAGATGGAAAAATGGCAGTTTTATTGATATAAAACTTGATTTGCAATACAAATGTGCAAAAAGTGACAAGATCTGAGTTCTTTTTGAAGCAGCAGTGTAGCCATGTACTCCAGCTCTATCCCTGCACCTCCAACACTTATTTATAATGAACAAACATGTAGCCAGCAGTCAAAGGACCAAGTGTGAAAAATCCTAAAATTTATTCCTGAAGCCAGAAATACGTCTCTATTTTTGACTCTCCAACAATGTTTAGTTTAGTTTCGTTTATGGCTGCTATCCTTCAAATTTACACCGGCATTCATTGATTTTTTTATTTTTTTTTGACCACTTGAGGGCCAAAGGGAACTCTGACAGACAAACATGATTCATGGCACTGGTTGTAATGGTAAAATCATTAGTTTGGTCTACAGGAGATTTATGTACCGCCTTTACTGTGTCTGCGCAGACTGCGGAACAAATACAGGACTTTAGCATGACAGCAGCTTCAGTCTTTTTCTACGTCGAATGTTTTTGGGCAACATTAAGAAACCAGCAGACAGGAAACAGACTTGAAGCTCTACACGCCTTATGCAGACAGCCGAATTCATTAAGATATGAGCGTATCTGTTCCGTCATAACTATGTTAGATACACAAGCCGTAAATGAATGTACTCAATACCATGATTTCGAGATGGAGCAGATTGTTTGCATTTTTGATTATTCTCAATTAACTGATTAGTTGTTTGGTTTATGAAGTTTCAGAAAATGGTAATAAAAGTCTACTAGTGTTTCTAAAAAAGCCCAACATCACATCCTCAGATGTCTTGTTTTATCCACAACCCAAAGATCTTCAGTTTGCTGTCAGAGGAGTAAAAATAATAATAATAATAATAAAAAATAATCATATTAAGAAAGTGGGAATCAGAGAATCTAGACTTATTTTCTCATAAAATTAACTCGAACCAGTTAACTGATAGTCTAAATGGTTAATTAATCAATGAATTGGTTTTCTGTTGAAGACTAGGAGAGGTAGTTGCAGTGTGAAATACACACGTGGACAAAATTGTTGGTACCCCTCAGTTAAAGAAGGAAAAACCCACAATTCTCACTGAAATCACTTGAAACTCACAAAAGTAACAATAAATAAAAATTTATTGAAAATTAAATAATCAAAAACAGCCATTACTTTTGAATTGTTGATTAACATAATTATTTAAAAAAACAAACTAATGAAACAGGCCTGGACAAAAATGATGGTACCTCTATGAAAGATTGAAAACTATTTGACCAGAGTGACATGATTAACTCAGGTGTGTCATTTAATTGACATCACAGGTGTTTCCAAACTCATAATCAGTCAGTTTGCCTATTTAAAGGGAGACAAGTAGTCACCCTGCTGTTTGGTGAAAAGGTGTGTACCACACTGAACATGGACAACAGAAAGCGAAGGAGAGAATTGTCCCAGGACATCCGAAAAAAAATTATAGACAAACATCTTAAAGGTAAAGGCTATAAGACCATCTCTAAACAGCTTGAAGTTCCTGTGACAACAGTGGCTCATATTATTCAGAAGTTCAAGACCCACGGGACAGTAGCCAACCTCCCTGGACGTGGCCGCAAGAGGAAAATTGATGACAAATTGAAGAGACGGATCGTTGGAATTGTATCCAAAGAGCCCAGAGCAACCTCCAAAGAAGTTAAAGGTGAACTCCAAGGCCAAGGTACATCAGTGTCAGATCGCACCATTCGTCGTTGTTTGAGCCAAAGTGGACTTCATGGGAGATGACCAAGGAGGACACCACTGCTGGAAAAAAAAACTCATAAAAAAGCGAGACTGGAATTTGCAAAAATGCATGTTGACAAGCCACAAAGCTTCTGGGAGAATGTCCTTTGGACAGATGAGACCAAACTGGAGCTTTTTGGTAAGGCACATCAACTCTATGTTCATAGACTCAAAAACCAAGCATACGAAGAAAAGAACACTGTCCCTACGGTGAAACATGGAGGAGGCTCAGTAATGTTTTGGGACTGCTTTGCTGCATCTGGCACAGGGTGTCTTGAAAGTGTGCAAGGTACGATGAAATCTGAAGACTATCAAGGCATTCTGGAGAGAAATGTGCTGCCTAGTGTCAGAAAGCTTGGTCTCAGTCGCAGGTCATGGGTCTTCCAACAGGACAACGATCCAAAACACACAGCCAAAAACACCCAAGAATGGCTGAGAGAAAAGCGTTGGACTATTCTAAAGTGGGCTTCTATGAGCCCAGATCTGAATCCCATTGAACATATGTGGAAGGAGCTGAAACATGCCATTTGGAGAAGACACCCATCAAACCTGAGACAACTGGAGCTGTTTGCTCATGAGGAGTGGGCCAAAATACCTGTTGACAGCTGCAGAACGCTCATTGACAAATACAGAAATCGTTTAATTGCAGTGATTGCCTCAAAAGGTTGTGCAACAAAATATTAAGTTATGGGTACCATCATTTTTGTCCAGCCCTATTTCATTACTTTGTTTTTTTAAATAATTATGTTAATCAACAATTCAAAAGTGATGGCTGATTTTGATTATTTAATTTTCAATAAATTTTTATTTATTGTTACTTTTGTGAGTTTCAAGTGATTTCAGTGAGAATTGTGGGTTTTTCCTTCTTTAACTGAGGGGTACCAACAATTTTGTCCACGTGTGTATATCAACGTAAATGAAACGCATTAGGCGACAACATTTTTGCTGCTTGACACACAACGAGAACTTGCACGGTTTTCTTTTTCAGTGACAAATCTACAACAGAAATGTGTCTGATTGAGGATTATTTATTCCAGTTTAAGGATTTCTTAATTTTATTCACTGGAATCAGAGTTTGTTGACATGCAGATCCTGCATTTACAAAGAGAAATGGTGAGAAACAGGACAGAAACACTGTCCAAAACACTGACAAAAAAAAGCAGATTTAATTGCAAAGACAAACATAATGTCCAGACTAAGAGCACGTACTCTGCTTGCAGTTTCTTGCATTTGCTGCCACCATGTGAGGCAACACAACTCAATTGTTTGACCTTTGAAATCAGCACATCCAAATCTGAGTGTCGCTGTAAGCAGAACAGTATTTTGGATAATTTTACTGTTGTTACATCATGAAAAAGGTTCCAAACAGCTATTTTTGTAACAATATTTTTTACATTTTCCAATTAAATAGTTCCTTTCCAAATAGAATTATTTACGTCATCTGGTAAAAATCCTGGTCAGAATATATATTGTTGAAAACAAATGTCACAATATCAGTTTTTATTATTATAATAGAGCAACGTTGCCAATAGTGGGGGTGTGTAGTTGATCTAATGTCTTTCAAGTGGGTTCAAGTCCTCTGTGAAGACGTTTCCAGATTTCCGTCTACTGCAGCTTTAATTGAAATCCAATATTTACTGTCTTTAGCTCTCTTTTGGGAAATGTCTAAAGCCATCTGAGTTAGCTCCAATATAGAACAAATGGAGCCTAATGAAAACCAACGTAAATTGTAATTAATGGCCTTAAATGCTTGTTTTTTGCTTTTTTCCAAATGACTCCATGAGATGCATTATGTTGTTTGTTAGCGGTGTGTTGTTTTATTTGCCGTCCTGTAACGCTCTTTCTGACCGTAAATGCAGCAGCTCTGCATTAGCAGCTCTGCTCTGTTTCCTGCTTTCCCTTCAGCTCCAGTTCACAGATATAATAGTGGGACATGAAGAGCATATGAGAGGGTCTGGCTAAAGGAGACGTGATGCAGCCACTGACAAGTTGCTTTTTGTGCACGTGTGGTTAATGTTCTTATACGATCATGTGTGCATGTTGTTTTTATGACACGAAGCCCTCTCGGGCCATCAGGAGCTGCATGATGTATTGCTGCCGCTGCTGGTGTGTAAATAATCCAGAGAGATTGAATGTGATTAATCATGAAGGCTCTGCAGCCAGTGTGCACAGAAAACAGCCCGACACGCAGCATTGCGGTGTGTATTTGTGCATTTGTGTTTAGTCTCGGGGCTGCCGGCTCGCCGTCACCTGTCTGGACCTGTGAGTTCAGCGCACAGGTGGCACAGGTGCGACTTTTTCACAAGCGTAACCTGCTTTTTTCCACCCTATTTGGCACGATCTCAACCCAGAACCTCCCTGTAGCCGCCAGGCCCCACTTCTCTCTGTTCATGACCTCAAACTCCATCTAGTAACAGCATAATCTGTGATTTCTAAAACGTTGATGCAAATACAAACAACGGTTCTGACCTTCTTGTTATGCTGGGTGTAGGGGCACAAATATTATTATTCTGTGTCTGAATCCTGTAAAAATGGATTCAAAACTGCTCTCTGGCTTAAATTGTCCTTTATTAAGCAACTGAAAAGGTGTATTCACATATTCATGACTTTAAATTTCACTTACATTCATTTTCTGGTGACTCATTCCAACCTTCAACCTTAACCTCATGTAATGTTTTCACCATAATGTGACCAGAACATGATAAAGACCTCATCCAATGAAACAGGAAATCAAAGTTTTTCACTTGTAAAATGCAGGTTATTCACATCTATCCGTATGTTTAATTTATAAGAGCAAAACAGTTATTTAAATACAAAAATATGAATTTATTACACGTCTGAAAGTGCCGGAAATTGAGCAACAAATGAAGAAATATTTGAAGCATGTAACCATTGTTATTGCAGCTTAATTTGTTTTACATATTTGAGATACTATGCGTAAATTTATTGCAGATGAAATGTGATTTTTGCATCTAATACCAATACTAATGAGTCGACTCATTTGTTTTGGTGTTCGTTCAGTCATCTGTTACATGTTTAAAGAACTAAATTAAATGGATTTTTGCCTAAGCCTAACTTTCTCCCAAAAATTTTGTTTCTAAACTGCATTCTCAACTGTTGCCTCGATCAAGGTATTGGATTACATTTTTTCTCCCCCATGCAACTCATTAAATATCCAGTACCAATTGTCCCAGATAATATACACTTCAAATGTTGGAGTCTAGGTGTAGTACCTGGTTGTGCCGCCAGGTGGAGCGTTTTACTATAGCGACGAGAGTAAACAGGCACTCAGCCTTGTAAAGAGCCACCATGACAGAGATCTTTGTGACGCTTAATGACTTCTGACCAGCAGTTTACATGTAACAGAGCTGCCTTAGTGGCCCGTATTGTGTGTCTATTGACTAAAACACCAATGTCTGCACAGGACAGATGTCGACTTTGCTCAGATTATGTGCTGATTTAATCAAATATTGATTATAATATTTCTGCATATAAATAATTAGCATACTTAGTTTTAGTCCCTTCTCTATTTAATTTGTTGTTGATGTAATCGTAGTTTGTCATAAACAAACAAAACCTGGGAAATAATATGTGAAAATGTAACTATGAATGCAGTTTAGTTGTATAGAAATGGAATTAGTACATGTGAAACCCTCTATCACAAGTTTGCTCATAAGCTTAATTTGTTTCCTGTTGGTGTAAATACATACGTGTCACATGTATTAGAATCAGCGCTTATGACAGGTTGTGCCCGCACCTCTCTACATGTTATGAGTGATTAGCAGTTCACAGCAGTAACCTGGAATTAAAAGCTTCATGTGGTTAAACTGACTCACCTGCATGTATGTGTTGTACCTGTATATGCAACATGCTGTCAGACGTTTAAGAAGGCGGGACGTTTTCACCACTAGAGTTAACTGTTCCTGACTAAAAGCAAAAATATAAATAGCTGCTGTGTACGTTATTGGGTTTTGGGAAAGTTTGAGACTTTCATACTTAAACTGCCATGCAAAAGTTTGGGGTCACTGAAAATTTCCTTGTTTTTGAAAGAAAAGCAGTTTTTCTTTCAATGAACATAACATTAAATGAATAAGAAATCCAATCTAGACGTTGTTAATGTGGTAAATGACTATTCTAGCTGGAAACAGCTGATTTTTAATGGAATATCTCCATAGGGGTACAGAGGAACATTTCCAGCAACCATCACTCCTGTGTTCTAATGCTACATTGTGTTAACTAAATGTTTTGAAAGGCTAATTGATGATTAGAAAACCTTTGTGAAATTATTTTAGTGTATGAATAGAAGTGTAAGTTTTCATTAAAACATGAAATTATCTGCGTGACCCCAAACTTTTGAACAGTAATGTATATTATAAGCAATATTCAACGGTGTATTATTTTCAGCATGCAGTACAGTATATCATTCACATCGTCAAAGCCCTGTCTATTTAACATCCAACAAGATTGTTCCCTTTAGCAGAATATACTTTTGACAGAGCAGTTGCCCTAATTGTCAGTTTTAGCTTCGCTACGCCTTCTGCTGCCTCCACCGCTGCAGTTCCTGTGATAAGGCCTTCACTCTTTAGTAGCCAACGTGTTGATTTATCTTCTTGTTGCTAATGAGTTGAAGGCCGAGTAATGGCCTCGTATAGACAAGCTGATTTATGGGTGATGGTGTCCAGAAAAGAACTGGCTGCAACGGTTCATTTTAAGCATTGATTAGCTATTGCCTGCATCCATGAGTTTATTTTGCTCTGTATGTGTAGATTGAAGTGGGAGTTTAATTTTTCTTATTCAGGCATGAAATGTAGGTATTGTAACACTTTACCTTGCTTGGTAAGGGTGTATAAGTGCAACCATGGCTCTAACAAAATGTATTTACAATAGAAATGTTCCGATCAAGATTTTTTATCTACCCTTACTCAGTCCCAATTTGATACCATTTCACTCCATAATGCACACTTAAAGTTATTAAAATAAATCTAATATATAGGTTTGAATGCTCTGCAGTGCATTAAAAAAATACAAGGTGTTCCTCAACGCTAAAGCTTCAGTAGGACACTTTCTGAAATGTAGTGTGGAGAGGGTATTGTATTCATGGCTCTTCAAGTTCTAAAAGAGACTAAAACCTGTATTCTTAACATGCATGTCAGTATATGTGTTGTGTATTAGCTGCAGTACCTGATTGCACCACCAGATGGAGCCTCTTACTGTTTAACACCGTAGTGATCAGAGGAAGCAGTCACTTGGACTGCCGTCAGTACCATGTTGGCAGGCAGCAGACTGTGGCGGTTTACCATGACAAAGACTTCTTGGATGCTTAATGCCCTCCTGGCCGAACTGGAAGCTGATGTAGACTGGGACAGCAATTCTATACCTCAGGGTCATACTGAATTGTTGCGGCCGATACCATGTGTCTGTTTACAAAAACGCCAGTATCAGCACAGGACAACCATCCATTGTGTTAAATTTGTGTTATTGATTATTCCATTATTGATTGATAACGATGCCGATTATTGATTGAGGAAACTATTAAAAATATTCATCCTGCCATAAATTGTGGTCTCCATTTGGGACACCTGTGTGACAGCAGAACTTAAGAAAGAATCGAACTGCATTTGTCCCATTACTGATCGCTTAAAAATGCCTTGATTTTACAGTATGTAATTACGACTACTTTGCTTTGTTAAAAAAGTTCTAAAGGAAGAATCATATTTGCTGGAAATGACACAGTAAAGGATTCAATAGTTGGGTGTAGGGCTGCAACTATCGATGAATCGTCTGAGCACGTTACAGCATTAAAAGCAGAAATGAGCACACTATGCAACAGAAACCGCCAAGCAGAGCGCTGACCATGGACGGACATCTGCACTGCATCGTGCATACATAATATATGCACAACACAGCGTGGACATCCATGTTTACAATACAGCGGATGATACAGCACAGATGTCAATATTCAGCACTCCGCCAGGACAGTTATTTCTGTTGCAAAGCATGCTCACTTTCGCTTTTGATGCTGTAGCATGCGAAGATGATTAATCGATTCATCAATAGTTGCAGCCCTAGTTGGGTGAAAAAAATACCAAACTTTGGCACCCAAGACTAGAACTAATGTTGTGTATGCAGCGGACCATTAGCTTAAACACTTTGGTTAAAGCCTTGACTGTTTTTTGGAAATGTTCACCTGAATACAGGGGGTCCTTGGTTTACGACGTTATCAACCTACGCCATTTCGTTGTCATGCCAGAACTGGTTACATGGAACTAGTTGGCGAACAGGGAGGACGAACATGTTGTCACGGGGCGCTATAAGACGGCTTTGTTTACATCCGCCGGTTGTACGCCACCTTGGATTTTGCTACATTCGCTAACTTTTTGCTTTTCATTATGGCTCCCACGCAACATATTCTGTTATCTTCTTGGAAAATGACTCATACATGCATGAAAGTCGATGGTATTCATGACTTTTCCAAAGAACTGATGGATATCGTGATGGTTTGCTTAGAGTGAAAATCAACTTGCGTCACGTCGTAGGAACGGAACGCCGATGTAAGTCAAGGACCTCCTGTAATTGTTGTCAAATTTAGTCAGTAATATTAGCAAGCCAAAATAAATACCTCTGGTTCTTGGTAGACTTTTAAAATGCATCATTCTTTTTATTCTCTCCAGCAGGACAAAGTGAAATTTCATAAACTGACGTGTCAACTTCCGCTGTAAACTCACAGCCTCATAACACTGACTCAGTGACACCGAGGAAGTGACTGTTGTTGAAGTTGTTCTGAAATCATCACCTGCAATTCCAACAGTTTTGATGAAACTAAATACAACAACTGCTGCTTTTATGTCGTCATTTTGGGATTCTCTTCACTGAATGGCATACCATCGAGAGTTTTTATGAAAAAAAAGCATATTAGTACTAAATAGCATTGGTTTTAATAAATATTTATGCCAATGTTTCATCAAAAAATAACAGCACTGATATAACTGACATGTCACGACTCCACTGAGGACATGCGAGATTCTGTAATGCACAAATAATTTATCCACGTCTCTCATTAAGACACTCAGGAGGAATCTGATTTTAAATATTTATATTCTCATCTTTCTTATCCAACAGTGGATTGAAAAAAAAATAATTATCTACCATCCAGATTTGACTACAGACCCAGAACAGCAAACTGGCCTTTCATGAAGTCAATAATTCTGTGATGTGAAATCTCACTTTGCCTCGTGAGAGACGCTCAGTTTGAGCAATAAAAGGCTGCCCATGTGCCGCATCGCTTCAGGTGTGATGAGTGAACATCCTGTTTTGATGATGAAATCGTATTTTTTATCTTTTTGTGACTCGACTTAACGATTTTCTGCATTAAATGGGAAAAGGAGTTAAAATGAGGTCTTTTTCCTTCTGGCTGCTTGTGAAAATAACCGGCCTGGAGAGGGTTCGACGGGAAATCAGGAGTGCAGAGCATGTAAACAGATTAGAGTCAGGTCTGTTTGTGCTGCATCGAAGGAAGCCTCTCCGTTTGTTCTCGGTGATGCTACTGTAAGTGAGTGATGGAGTTAACAGATTAGCTGTTAACACCGACACAAATAGATGTGACTGATTTTTGCTAATGCCAGTACAGTGGAGGAAGTGAAGAGTGGTAGTGTGTGCAGGATCAGACTGCGCCTCGCTTTGTGATCATGGACATGTGGAATTAATTGTTTTTTTTCCAGAATATTTTCTTTAAAAAAAAAACAACCCAAAAACCTAAAAATCCATGAAATACCATAACATTAAAAAACTGAGAAAATAATGGAAAATATGTGTAAACATTTTTAGCTGATTTAAATACAGTTAAAAAGTGTAATTTTTTTACGGTTCAGGCCTGTTTTGTTGACGTGTAATTTAACACATTTTCTGTGATTACCAAAACAGGGAAAATCTGTAAAACAGACATTTAAAAAAAAAAAAAAATCCTGGAAAAATCTTTTTTTTTTTTGTTGCTTTTTTGAATAAAATAGAATTTTATAGTCATATATTATAAAACAACAAATTATAAAAAATACCTGTTTTCGATGTGGACATTAATTAAAGTGTTGGCCTTTTTGTTGACGTAATTTAATGCTTTTCCATATGATTAACAGAACGGAAGAAATATGTAAAATAACAGTTTAAATAATGATTTTCCTTTTTAAAAAAATCTTAATATACATTATTTTTCTTTCAAATAAGGACAAATATCTGTAAAATTACATTTTTATATATATATATATATATATATATATATGTTTTAAATCCAGTAAAAATGTACAATCTTGCAGTCATACATTGTTAAAGAAATGAAAATTATTAAAATACATGTGTTTGATGGACATTAATTCCAGTTTTGGCTTTTTTTGTTGATGTGCAATTTGATTTTTTTTCTGTGATTAATAAAACAAGGACAATTTGTAAAATAGTTTAAAAATTGCAAAATATTTACTAGTTTTCAATCTTTAATATACATATTTGTTCTTTCAAATATTTGCAAATATCTGTAAAATAATATTTGTTTAATCTTTTAATGTAGCATGTTTTGCTGTAATGACAAACTATACATTAGGCTTGGGCGGTATCCAAATTATGGTACCGTCAAACTTCCTTCACATTTTACCGGGGTATACGGTATTACCGTCACTATTACTGTTACTGGCTTGTGCCTTCATGTTCGGAAATTGAATACTCGCAGCAGTGAGTGGGTGGTTGATTCGGAGATGCGTCCTTAGGTTAGAGGTGTTTCCATTTCTCGCGATCACCTTTTGATTGCAGAATTTACAAATTGCTTCATCAGTATTTACCAGCTCTCCTTTCTCATTTGCCTGGAACCCGAAATACTCCCAAACTGCAGAAGTTGTGTTCTTTTTTGACACCAAGTCACTCTGTGCGGGATCTGCCATCTTCCCCCCTCTCTCTCCTCCGTGCTGTCACGTGACGACGTCACGTTGATAAACTTCATGGAAAGTCTCCAAAAGTAGGCTAAAACATAACTGTTTAAGTAAAACTGAAAATTCAACCACACAAGTGCTACTGGACATAGAATCAGTTTTAGACATTAAATGACTTTAATATTTAATCCTTATGTTAACCTTTCCTGCTCAGCTCCCGACCGTGGTCAATAAGTCCAAGGGAGGACAGTTCTCCAGGGCCGAAGTTACTGTCGTTACTTCAGGGTTAACCCCCTTCACTTCCTCAGCAGTCGTAGAAGGCAAAGACACAGGAGCCCGGCCTTATTGAAGAATACTGCAGCCTTTACTGTAAATTAACAGCGGCTGAACCATACAGTCGCGCTAACCCAGCAGCTACACACATCTTCTATCTTCCTCCCCGAACCGACTGCCGTCTTCCTCGCTCGCGCTGCATTCAGGGTCGCTTGGACATCTCTCTCTCCCCCTCTCTCTCTCTCTCTCTCTCACACACACACACACACACACACACACACACACACACACACACACACACACACACACACACACGCTGCTCTCTCTCCCTCTATCATAACGCAGCCACACACTCTCATAACACTTATCTCCTGTATAACAGCATTGCATTTTTTTCTTGACGGTATTGGAACTGATATCACTATTTTTAAACACCGGAAGTATACGGTATTACCATAATACCGCCCAAGCCTACTATACATATGTACATACTGTATATAATTCTGAACTGAAGAAGACTCTTGGATGAAGGCGAAACATCTTTTTACCAAAAAGAAAAGTCCAGTTCCTTTTTTTTTAACAGAATCCCCTAGATTTATGAAGCCAATAAATAGCCTTTTTTACCCTTCTTAGCTTTATATTTGCTTTGCTTTGCCACAGTGCGCCAATCTCAATGTTAAAAAATTTAATTTGTCAACAGAGACTAAATTGATTAGCATAGATTAGGTTCCATCACCCGTTAAAAACCCCAGGCGCCTCCAGCGTAACAGATTTCATTTAGCTCCACTCCACTTAATTCTCTTTCCTCTGTTGGATCCCATCGAGACCGAGTCCGTCCGACGGCCGGTTACCAGGAAACATGAATTTCTGAGGCCTTCTGATGACTCTGTAAACAAAGCTGAACCTCGGAGCTGTTTATGTTCAAAGTTGGGATCTCAGAAGAAACACTGACCTTAAACTTTAAGGTCAACTCTGTCTAATTTGTTCCTCATTAATGAACCGATTACTGCTAAGTATATGCAGACACATGGCTTCAAACCATCACTTGGGTTGAAGTTTTACTCAACTTTTATGTACCTTTGAAACAACTTACTCAGACATTTGCAGCTCAGAAATTAATTTTGGTGCTTTATTTGCTTTAATACCTGCCTTTCTGTCAAAAATGTAAACATATTTGTGGGCTTATAGGAAAACGGGCCACTGTAGTTTTATAGCTCACAAAAAAACATAATTAATCTGGACGGTCAGCCAAGAAATGGACAGGACTAGGGTTACAACAACGAATCGATAAAATCAATAATAATCGATTATTTAAAGCGTTGGCAACAAATTTCATTATCGATTCGTTGTGTCGCGTGATTCATACGTCACTCGCCATGTTGTGGAGCCGTCTACTTTACCTGCAGAGCGAGGTGGATGCAGAGCAGAGGCGGTGTTTTCAAAGGAAGAGTAAATTCAACAAATGAAACATGACTGACAAGGAGGAAATTGTTTCTCAAAACAAAAAAACATGCCGCTTGTTCACTACATGCGATTTTCCCGCACGGCAACGCACGCATCTGAACATCGCACGGATGGCGGACGGTCACGAGCGGATTGCTATGTGGTCACGTGACCGTGCTTTCAGCTTGACCGTCCGACAGATGAGTCTGATAAACACAGCGGGCCGGCGACAAACTTTCTCTATTATTTCGAAAACATTGAAGCAAAAAAAAATTTCTGAAATCATTTGAAGATGAATAAGCTGCAGCAGCTGATGCTGTCCCTGTTTTAGTTCACCAAAGGCTAGTTTAGATGTTTGAGGACAGCAAAAGCCGAGTCTACTTTATGCAAATGAGCTACAGGTAAACACACCAGATCGCAGCTGGAAACGCACCGCAACCGGACCAGCATGCCACAAGTGGTGTGTGTCATCTAGTGGACACGCACCTTAAGTCACTACATTATCCTGCCTTTGTTCCACTTTAAAGTGAGGAAATGTACTGTCAGTAGCCTATTTCTGTTAGCTCGCCTGATGCTAGTTTTTGCTGTGATAGGGCGTGTGTGACTGTGAGAGATGCTTTTTATTTCACTTTAATCAGCTTAAGCATGGTTTGGATATGTATTATAAATAAACGTAACTTGCACACAAGGGTAGTAATAATTTAAAGATTGAGCCTCAAGTTTTTAATTTTCTGACAAAGTCTGAGTGAAGACACTGGTCTTAACACTGAGGAAAGAATAATTTAGCTCCCCAAGCAAGCTCTATTTCAAAAAATTAAATCAATCTGTCAAGATTCTTCAGTTTCATCCTCCATTTAGAACTGCTAAAGGCACCAAAAATATGGTTAAAGTCGGTAAGACTATTATTAAACACAGTAGTAACAAATAATGTCAGCTACCGTCCACTGATACAAATCTTCCACCATGCAATGCTGCCGCCACCACCATGCTTCATGTCATGATAGTGCCACCACCATGCCTCACATTATGACGCTGCCACCATCGTGCTTCACATCGTCATGCTGCCACCACCACTTTTCACGTCATGATGCTGCCACCACCATGCTTCACTGTAGGCTATCGTGTTTATGCTGATGCGCAGCGTTTGGTGCCAAGCATAGCATCTATTTTGATGGCCAGAAAGCTCAGTTTTGCTCTCATCAGATCAAAGAATCCTCCTTTACTTGACTTCAAAGTCTTCCATATGCCCTCTGGTGAACTCGAGTCCAGATTTATTATAAGCTTCTTTTCAAAAGTGGCTTCATGTTTTGCTCTCTGCCATAAAGGATCGACTGGTGAAGAAACAGGCAACAATGTTTGGCCGTTGTGGTGCATGAACCAGCAAATGTTGAAGCCAAATGCGCATATCAAAGAGAAAAAGATGGCTTCAAATTGTGTTGCATTTTGATATTACTCCTACAGTCCACAGCCATTGCATCCAACAGTGTAAAATCCAATCAATCCTCTTCAAATGTAATGTTTTTTTTACACCTGCCATATTTATGTTATGGGTGAGATTTGGTTAGATTTAAAAGAAAAATATCTCATTGGGAATTAAATGTACTCATTCTGCTGCCCAGGAGAAGATCAATAGTTCAATCTGTGTGTTAAATATGAAGCTACACCCAGCAGGGAGTCAACATTTAAGGCCAGAAAAACAGGAAAGAACTGCTAACCTGGTTCTGTCTGGAGGTGACAAAAATCTGTCTTCTGGCTCCACTGAATCTCTGAGGCATGTTATTTCTCAATATCTAAATGGTGTACAAATAATAGGTCATTTATCAGACTGTTTGCTAACTCTATACACTCTGAGCTGTTTTCCAATCCAAAGCCAAGCCTCTTGTTTTGGCTCTTTATGCTAAGCTAACTGTCTTATAGCTCCAGTGTCCTATTTAACAGACAAATAAGAGAGTATTATTTATCGACTCGACTGTTTGAACATATAACACGTCTTTTATGGCTTCTAAACCCATGTATTTTGCAGCTAATGTTGTCATAAAACATGTGTTTCCATTACAAAATAAAAAGTATTGCCTTATCTTTGGTCAAGCATCAGACTATGTATCTGACACTACTTTGATCTTCTGATGCAGATTTATTAGGATAATGATTGTGACAGAATGACATCTCATGATTTATTGTGTGCAGTCCTGCGTTGATTTTCTTTAGCTCACCATATTTTTTTTTGAACATATGTTTTATTGATTTTTAATTCAAGGTGTACATGTACACAAAAAACACAAACTGAACAGATAACCCCACCCCCCACCCACCCACCCATAATCTCGCCTCTCAATAGTTATAACAAGAAATACATAAACAGAAATACAATATATAAATCTCAGTATATAGTGCAAATGAAAATGAAAATAAGATGAAGACAACAAGTGTTAAGAATTACAATCAGTACATATCAAGACTTACAGTCACAGTGGAGCATGGCATACAGATAAAATTATTAGATTGGAGGATTAGTGAAGTTTTCAGATGATTTGAATGTGCCTGTATGTAAAGTGTTAGGGGGGAGGTAAAGACTGAAGGGTATGTTGTAGATCAGTGTTTTCCAAGAAATTTAAAAAAGGGTTCCAGATCTCATAAAATTCCCCCAGCCTGTGTTTAAGACCATAAGTTAAGTTCTCTAAAGCCAGGCAGGATGATAGTTCCTTGAGCCATTGACTAATGTTGGGACTTGACACATTTTTCCAGTACATGGCAATCAGACGTTTTGTGTGAATGAGACAAAGATTGATCAATGTGGTTTCATGTTTTTTTAAAATAAGATTTATGGGGTACAGACCCAATATACAAATTCTAGGACAGAGAGGGATGCGTTTAGAGGTGATTTGAGAGATTATGTTAATGACTTCCTTCCAGAACTTCTACATCTTCTCACATTCCCAAATATAATGAAAGAGGGTGCCTTTGTGAGTCTGACATTTCACACAAGTGTCAGGGACATTTGGATTGAATTTGTTTACCTTTTCTGGGGTGATGTACGTTCTCATCATCCAGTTATACTGTACTAATTTCCGTCTAGTATTTATTGAAATATTATGGGCCTCAGAGCACACCTGACTCCACTCACAGTCAAGCACATCTTCGCCTAAATCTTCACTCCAGGACTTCCTTTTTGAGTCAGAGGACTCTGTGGAATATGATGAGAATATATTGTAAAGAGAAGAGATCTGGCCCTTGCTATGTTGGTGTTGAACTACATACTGTTCGAATACTGTTAGTGGGGGGCAAGTAGATGAATTCTTAATTTTAGAGTTAATAAAGCTTCGTAGCTGTAGCTCACCATATTTATTCATTTTTTAAAGCTTTGGTTTTGCTGAGTTCTCATATTCAGACACAATCAGACCATCTGTGTTCCTCTTATGTTCCCATATCTTTGGATGAAAGACTGAGCCAGACTATTATGCAGCAGATTTATGATTTATGTATTTAGATTCACATTTCTTTGTTGTTTTTTTGAAGAAAGCTGCCTTTCCGTCTGTTTTGCTTTACACTGAAAACAAAAGTAATGCTGTTCCGTGTCCTCTGCATTTACACTCGGAAGCCTTCAACGTTTGAGCTTCAGTGAGTGTAATTAGATTTTTGTGTTTCTGGAGCTCTTTATACATTTATAGAAGATTTGTTTTAGTTCTGCTAAAGGCTGACATAATTTTGTGGGCAGACGGAGCAGATATTTGGAGCACAGCACTCACATACTCTGAAAATGCAGAGGCGACTGTGTATGTTTGCCTCATCTCTGTGAAATAGGTTAAATTATACACACTGCCTATAAAAGTAAGTCTTCAATGTAATGTCAGTTTATTTCAAATATAAGAAGTAAATTTGATTGTGGGCTGAACAGTGGGTTAGTGGTTAGCACTTTCGCCTTGCAGATCTTTCTGCATGGAGTTTGCATGTTCTCCCTGTGCATGCATGGGTTTTCTCCGGGCACTCCGGCTTCCTCCCACAGTCCAAAAATATGCTGAGGTTAATTGAGTACTCTAAATTGCCCGTAGGTGTGAATGTGAGTGTGATTGTTTGTCTGTATATGTAGCCCTGCGACAGACTGGCGACCTGTCCTGAGTGTCCCCTGCCTTCACCCGAGTCAGCTGGGATAGGCTCCAGCACCCCCCGTGACCCTAGTGAGGATAAAGCGGTGTATAGAGAATGGATGGATGGATAGAAATTTGATTGTGTGATTGCATAAGTATTCACCGTCTACAAGTCAGTATGTTGTAGATGCACCTTTAGTTGCAACTTAGACCACTCCAAAACATCCACTTTGTTTCGCTTCACATGCTTCATGTCATGATGCTGCCACCATGATTCACATCATTATGCCGCCCCCACCATGCGTCATATTATGATGCTGCACCACCATGCTTCACATCATGATGCCGCCACCACCATGCTTCACATCATGATGCCGCCACCACCATGCTTCACATCATGATGCCGCCACCACCATGCTTTACATCATGATGCCGCCACCACCATGCTTCACATCATGATGCCGCCACCACCATGCTTCACATCATGATGCCGCCACCACCATGCTTCACATCATGATGCCGCCACCACCATGCTTCACATCATGATGCCGCCACCACAATGCTTCACATCATGATGCCGCCACCACCATGCTTCACATCATGATGCCGCCACCACCATGCTTCACATCATGATGCCGCCACCACCATGCTTCACATCATGATGCCCCCACCACCATGCTTCACATCATGATGCCGCCACCACAATGCTTCACATCATGATGCCGCCACCACAATGCTTCACATCATGATGCCGCCACCACCATGCTTCACATCATGATGCCGCCACCACAATGCTTTACATCATGATGCCTCCACCACCATGCTTCACATCATGATGCCGCCACCACAATGCTTCACATCATGATGCCGCCACCACAATGCTTCACATCATGATGCCGCCACCACAATGCTTCACATCATGATGCCGCCACCACAATGCTTCACATCATGATGCCGCCACCACAATGCTTCACATCATGATGCCGCCACCACCATGCTTCACATCATGATGCCGCCACCACCATGCTTCACATCATGATGCCGCCACCACAATGCTTCACATCATGATGCCGCCACCACAATGCTTCACATCATGATGCCGCCACCACAATGCTTTACATCATGATGCCTCCACCACCATGCTTCACAATAGGGACGGTGTGTTTGTGATGATAAACGGTGTTTGATTTCCGTAAAGCATCTTGAATCTAGTCTGAAGGCCAAAAAAAACTCTATTTTGGTTTCATCAGGCCAAAGAACCTTCTTCCAGTTGACCTCAGAGTCTCCCACAAGCCTCCTTATAAGCTTTGTACTTGATTTGATATAATTCAGTGCTTTCTCTTGTCCATTTCCTCATAAAGCTTTGACTGGTGAAGAACAGTTACTGTATGCACAGTCTCTCCTATCTTACCCAAAAGCTTATAACTCCTTCAGAGGAGTCATAGGTGTCTTGGTGACCTCCCTCACTAGTCTGTTTCACCATCGCAGTAAAAAGGAAAAACTTCCAAAGGGCGAGGGTGAATGCTTTTTATAGACACTGTTAATGTAAGTCATATTTCTTTCTTCAGGGGCCTCAGCTAAAGGTTAGGTTGTGGCCCTTTGTCAGACTCCTGCTTTTATTTCAAATGTATTCTCTTCTCCATGGACACAGAATTTCAAAAACATTTAATGCCGTCCTTTCTCATCTTATACATATTTTGGCGACTAAGACCTGCACTCATTTAAAAACCAACAAAAAACGTCACTACTGTACATAGCACACAGCTGTTCTGCCACGACCAACCACAAATATTCATAATGTAACTTTGAATGTGTGTAATATTTGTCTCGCAATATGGTGTGACCTAGATTTTAGGAATGTACTACAGTTCTGATCCTGTCATCTCGTGTATGTTTGTGAAGAATGAGAGTCTAGGAATCTGTTTCTGACAGAGTCTGACAGTGATCCAAATTCGGCAAGTGGTGGCTGCACATTAGGGAGTTTTTCTTCCAAGAAAGACAGATCTCCCCACTGATTGCAGTTCTGTGAATGACAGCCTGGCTGTTAGCATGTCACCGGACCCAGACTTTCTTTTCATCACCAGCAACACAAAGAATCAGTGTCAAAGGCCTAAAAATCAAAAGTAGCTTGCTCACAGTAAGCTGGTTAAAAAGAGACGTCTTGATTAAAGCAGACTTAATGTTTATACTGTTGATGTGAGGAGATATTGTGGAGTTTGAATAATTTGGTCAGTGGTATTTGGCTGAGACAATTGATGATGATTACTGTAATGATCAAACTGCCTCTGGAGCCACAGGGGCTGGCAAGTGAGGAAAAACAAATTAAGGAGAGAAACAAATTAGGCTGGAAAATGAGTCCAAATATATTTCAGTCAATATGACAATCCCAGAATGAAAAGGAATGCCAACACATAGAACGTAAAACATCATGTAGTTCAGAGTTATAGAAGAGATGGCCTCAAGACAGTAAATCTATCACTGTAATTATGAAGCCTTTAATTAACTTATAATGGGTTCCTTCCATCAGTCGATAGGGTGAATGTTATGGTCAGACTAATATATGTTCTGTTTTGTAGCTGGTAACCATATGAGCCGTAACACACATTCAAAGTCAATTATGATGATTTGTATGTGTTTACATGAATGTACTGTATAGAAACCTGCACTTATGACTCCTTCACTTATGAGTCTCCATTGGATTATTATTCAGTATGCATGCGATATGCAGTTTGCAATGTGCAGTACACAGCCAGGCCATTCAGCCTCATGCCAAATTTAGATTTAAAGTGAATTTTTATTTGGCCAGGCATCTTTTTTGTACTGAAAATGACATAAATGAATGACAGACGATAGTAACACATTCTGTCAGATTGTAATGACAACATTTAACTGTTCATTTTTGGTGTCTGCCATATCCAAAATGTCACCAATGATGAGAAAACCTTTGTTTGCCACCACAACAAGCAAATATAATTGCGTTCTGCTTGAGTTTGTTGATGCGTTGATCTCCAGGTCTTGGCGATTTGTCAGTTTCCTTTACATATTTCTGATGGGATTCAGGTCATGACTCCAGATTTTTAATATTGTTTTCTTTTAACCATTTCTTCACCACTTTGTCCAAATGCTTCAGATCATTGTGTCTTATTCGAAGATCTGATGCTGACAAAAAAATGTTTTTTTTTTCGTTTTTTTGCAAACTACCAGATGTTTTCCTGTACAATTTCAGTGTCTTCCTGTTTTCTTATAATGCTGTTTAGTTTGATGAGATTGCCTGGCCCATTTTCCTGAAAAACACACCAAAGCATGTTCTTGGGGTTGAATACTTCTACTTTATTTCCACCAAAAACTTTCTACTTTGTCCCACTGAGCTTTTGTGTGTTTTTTTCTCAGAGAGATTGAGTCTTCCTTGGTCAGCTTCCATAGAGACCAGCTTTGTTCAGCGTCTGACTTGAGATTTTGTTTCCAGAAAAACTTCAGATTCATGGATGACCTTGACGATGAACCTTGGATTCTTCTCAGCCTCCTGCAGGGGTCATTTCTGGCTTCCTTTGAGATTTCTAAAATGTGGAGCTCCTTGTACTGTTTGATTTTGCTTTCCACTGTGGTAACGGTCACTTGGAAACACTTTGATATGACTTTATAGCCTTTGCTGTCATGTTAACATCCACAATATTGAAGTTTCTGTCAATGATGGAGCCTAATAGCAAGAATCAGATGTTTTTGTCATTTTTGTCTAGTTTTTTTCATGTTGTGTCTCTTTTGTGTATCATTTTTACCTATTTGTCTCATAGCTGTTGTTTTATGTCTCGTTTTTATCCTTTTGTGTCTCACTTTAGTCATTTTGTGTCTAATTTTTGTCTTTTGTCTCGTTTATGTCGTTTTGTCCCGTGTTTTTCTTGGTTTGTGCTGCTTCATTTCTAGTTTTTATCCTTTCGTGTCTCGTTTTTGTCATGTTGTGTCTCGTTTGTGTCATTTTGCCAAATTTTGCTGGGTTATGTCTTATTTTTTAGAATTTTTTTTGTCTTGCTTTTTTTCATGTTATGTCTCTTTTGTGTGTCATTTTTGCCAATTTGTGTCTCGTTTGTGCCATTTTGTCTCGTGTTTTCCTTGGTTTGTGCTGTTTCATTTCTAGTTTTTTTCCTTTCATGTCTTGCTTTTGTCATGTTGTGTCTTGTTTCTGCCAGTTTGCCTAATTTTTTGTTAGTTTACGTGTTTGTTTTTTTTAAGCATTTTTTGTCTTGCTTATGTCATGTTCTGTCTTGTTTCTGTTGTTTTGTCTAATTTTTGTCATTTTTTTGGTTTCATTTTTTCATGTTGTCACTTCTGTCATTTTTATCAATTTATGTCTCATATCTGTAGTTTTATGTCTTGTTTTTATCCTTTTGTGTCTCACTTTTGTCATTTTGTGTCTCATTTTTGTCTTATGTCTCGTCTGTCATTTTGTCTCATGTTTTTCTTGGTTTGTGCTGTTTCATTTCTAGTTTGTATACTTTTGTGTCGTTTTTTTTGTCATGTGTCTGTTTCATGCCTTTTTGCGTGTCTTTATCATTATCTTTAACACACCAATAAATCAGCCATTAGAAACTCATGCTGTACAGCTAAACATTCTCAGGCCTTTAATTCTTTTGAAATATGCGATTTAATAAGCCATATATGATAGTTATACAAATATATGACGTGATGTTTGACAAAGTAATAGAGTTCGAGAAATACCGAAATTTTCCAATCTTGAAGCATGGTCTTTGTAGAATTGCAGGTAGAAAAGAAATGAGACAGCATTTATTTATATTATAGATCATTTCATCCAGGCCTCCTTCCAACTGCAGTGAATAAATTCTGCCATATAGTTCAAGCAATATCTTTACCCCCCAGCTTTATATTAATCTGACTTTTCATTAATGTTGTTTTCATGTGTTTACGTCTGCTCTTCTTCTCTCTGGGCATTTTTTATTTGCTCTCTTAAAGGAAAATAACATCTATTTTTACTGTGTTTTTGAAACATACTGTGCTTAGACGCTAAACCGAGGCGGGTCAGACAGAACACATTGTTTTATATAGAAGTCCGGTTTCATCGACGCCCTCCTCCCTCCAGGCTACAACCTCAGCGATGTACTCCGAGTCGAGATCTTTACAGTGACTGTCGAGCCATGCGATGAATGCATGCCATAATGTCACGTCCAGAAAGGGTTCAGTGGAGACTGTTCGGCTTGATTGCGTTCCCAAACATAAATCACAGCACATCTCGTCAGGATGTCTCCTTGGGGGGAAGTGTCCTCTAACAATGGACCTCATACAGACGCCATAGTGGATGTGTTACGTACACACTGTACTCTCCCAGTACTACAGCTAAATGGCAGCGACTGTAATGTTTTAGATCTGAAATAACCTTGTAAATCTGTACAGCAGCTACTTTTTAAATCCACTGGCAGTACGTCTTACTTGTATTGGATGCTATATGTAAAGACAGTGACACATGATCTCTCCTGGCACGTCGCTTTTGACACTTTTGACAAGTTTCCTGCTGCTGATGTGTTGCACATCTGCTTCTTGTTTGGATGCATATGTGTGATGGCTTATCAGATCTGCAGCGCTTTTATTGGAACACCTGGACAGTTTTGCAAACAAACTCTGATCCCCAAAGTAAAGCTGAAAGAAAAACGTGTCAGAATTCCATAGTAATGCCACATGTGGTACAAGACTTCATGGCAGACGTCAAATTATGAGAGAAAACAAATTTCCTCTTTGTTTTCCGTGATCTTCTGGGTGTTTTTGTCTTCTTATTCCATACAGTACGTCAGTGTGTGACAGTAGCGTCCCAATCCTCTCGTTTATTCTCGGTTAAATTGCTTTTTGAATTATTTATTGCAGTGAGGTGTAGCTTATATCAAATGAAACTGCACAACTTGACCTTTCCAACACTACTAGTTGCTCGTCTCTGCGATGAAGCAATGACAAGAGAAAATCATCTTATTCACATCAAATCTAATCAGAGTTAAAACCTGCATACAGCTCCGTGTCGATCTCCACACTGATTATGTGTTTGAAATATTCATGAACTCATTGCTCCATAGATATGTTATCAATCTAGAGCTTCATATCTGTATATTTATAATTTAATATCCTATCACAAGAAGAATGAGCAGAACCAGGCTTTTGTAATTATACTAGTACATGCAGAAGTAATAATGCTCTAAAGACAGATCAAATTTCTGTATTTTTCTAATTTTTTTTAACCTGTTTTCACACTTCTGCTTCTATCATTCATAATGTAGACTACCTATTACTGCTTTTTATTGTAATTATTAAAAAGTTATGGCCAAAAGATGAGTTCAGGCCACCTTTGCAGAAGACGGTAGTGTGATCCTGGAGTCTGGAGGGCTGTAAGAAAAAATGGGCCTTAAACACGTATCTATACAGTTTCCCATCATCATGGTTCTCATATTTCCAGATTCTACACAATTGTAAAAACACACATCTACTGCCGGTATTTTATGATGCAATATATGTGGAAACATAATAATTTCTTCATCCAAAATAGTTCTATTAGCCCATATAATGACCAAAATGAGAGCAGAAAAATAAAGGTCTTGAAATTTCCCCGAAAATAGCCTCCGGCTCAAAGGGTTGAAGTGCCTAATCGGTATGTTTTTTCTAGCCATGTGTGAAATCATAACGTGGAAGAAAGTGGTCATGAGCACACAGAAAGACATCGCCTCTGGTTCACTGAGGAGTTGCTTGATGCGAAGGACATAGCTAAACGAAAGCTGCTTGTGTTGCTCCATAACTGTTTGATTTATTAATAATTAACTGTTGGCTAGTGTTGTGTTCGCAGCTTGTTTCTCGAGCCCCCAATTGGACAAAAAAGACGTTTTTGCAAGTCTAAACATGTTATATTTAGTTTTACTTAGACTATCCAGATCTATCAGTGCTGTAAAATGGGCTGACCGCGCCTCGTTGTCAATTTGCTACAGGGAGAAGAAAACACGCTGGCTTGTTTGTGTTTCTCTAAACCAATCACAGTCGTCTATGGTGACATTAAGCCCAGGATGTAGTGTTGGTGCTCCTGCAAAAATAGCATAGGGATTGGTCATTAAATTGTCATTACAATGGCATATTCACAGAAAAAACCAAACAAGCCTGTTGTTGTCCAGTCCAAACTTTCAACAAAACTTCTTATTTTTAGCATGCAGGGTGCTTATTGGAGATTATTGTTTCTGTACAGAAAAAGGGATTTTATCAGTGCTAACATGCACATAGCAAGAGGGGAGTAGACTGTGAATTTCCGTGCATTTGTATCAGACTAAGTCTTTCTCAACAAAATCTGCATTTTTCCCTTCATTAAACATTTGCAAAATTTGAACCTGTATTGTCTGTTTTCCCGTTTACTTGGTGACTGTGCTGTTGCCTCCTCATGTTTTTGGCTCGTTGCAAAGTTTTTTGCTATATTACTTTAAAAAAATCAGGTAACAGAATAATGTGAAAACACTGGAAACCCACTAGTGGCTTAAAACAACACAGAACGCCTTAAATTTAATCAGTTTTCATGTATGAATTAGTTTGTAGTATGATGACTATCTGAGCAGTGGAAAACATGAAAAATTTTCATTGCAGTCTTATTTGATTTTTTTGGGCACCCACCACACTGTTTGATTCGGCTTTACTCCTAAAAATCTGATGATTTTAGATACATTTGGCCCTTGAATGCTTTTGTGGCTTGTGTGGCTGTGATCCATACCAATTATAATGAGAACTCTTACTATCAGACAGCCCATAAATAAAGTTTTAATGGGTCCAATTGTTCAGTGATCTGAGCTGGGTCTGGGCCAAATGATATTCCGCCTAATGGGGTCGGGCAGTTCACCGGCACGTCTCGGTTCTGTGTGTCAATACGTGTAATACCTGAGTGGATCCACTCACAGGAGAATAATTTGTGGTTTCTGCAGACAGAGAATGTGAACTGGGTTTGCAGGAAAAATGACATTTTGCTGCCGCCGCTGCTCATTAAGTGGTGGTGAATCACACTACTGCCAGTGTTGGTGTTTTCTCTCTATTTGGGTCTGTTTAGGTCCAACCTTATCTCGGGTTTGATCTAATCATCCTCGGACCGTCTAAGGTTCCATTCTGTGTCAGAATGTCTGAACATCTTTCCGAAAACCAGTTTAGGCTTGTCAGGTTCTATTATCAGAGCTGCAAGTTTTCTGCTTCGATTGTTTAACTGTTCAACTTTGCAGGGAATTAATGCAAAGCAGTAGATTTGAACACAACTTCTTTTGAGTGTAGGGATATTAAGGATCTAGGAGGCGGGTTTGCAATGCTGTTTTCTCTGATCATTAATCATCAGGTGAGGCTGTTTCGGTGGCTATCTGTTCAATCCCACTGTTGCCAAGTGCTTGCTTAAGTTAATTAATTCAGAGAAACTTTAGATTTGTTTTGTTTCTCTGTCTGTTTTAAATTATGTAAATTTGTCGCCTTATGTGAAATGCTTTGAAATGATGTATGTTATGAATTGGCACTTTATAAAGAGTTGGATTCAATCTGCAAACTCTCTGCTAGATGCCACTAAATCCTACAGACGAGTCCCTTAATGTGTCTCTGTTATATAGCATCAAAGAATCCTTAAAGTATCCAAGAGCCATTAAAGTATCCAAGAACTTTTAAAGTATCTGAGAACCCTTAAAGTATCCAAGAAACCTTGACGTATCTAAGAACCCTTAAAGTATCCAAGAAACATTAAAATATCCACGAACCCTTAAAGTATCCAAGATAGATTGAAGTATCCAAGAAACGTCAAAATATACACGAACCATTAAAGTATCCACGGACCCTTAAAGTGTCCAAGAACTCTTAAAGTATCCAAGAAACATTAAAGTAGCCACAGACCCTTAAAGTATCCAAGAACCACTAAAGTGTCTAGAAAAAAACTTAACTTTGATGGTGACGTTGTTGAGTAATGTGAGTGTAGAGTCTTACATGTTATAATAAAGTGGCTAATCCTGCTTTTAAAATCTGTCTGCTGTTAGCGAGATGAGAAGCTCATCCTTGGATTGTTTAAGGTTCCGTTCTGGGTCAGAATGTCTGAAAATCTTTCCGAAAACCAGTTTAGGTCTGTCAGGTTCTATAATCAAAGCTACAAGTTTTCTACTTCGATTGTTTAACTGTTAAACTTTGCGGGGTTTACCTATAAAGCAGTAAATTTGAACAGAACTTCTTTTGAGTGTAGGGATATTAAGGACCTAGGAGGTGGCTTTGCAATGCTGTTTTCTCTGATCATTAATCACCAGGTGAGGCTGGTTAGATGGCTATCTGGTGACATGAATAGACTCTCAAAGGGGAACAGATGAAAATTAAAATGGGAAAACTGGAGAAACCCATCGCTGAGCCAAAGGGACTCCCATATCGCAAACTCCCATCCCACCGTGCACACCACGATCTCTCTCTCACTCTATTTTCTCTTTCTGTTTTCTGTCATTACTCACTTCAGGCACCTACAGCATGTGTGAAAACAAACCAAACATGGGTCTCAGTTGTGATTTCACTTTAAGTAACCCCGCCGTGACACTGAGGAACAACCTGCCTTTTCTGTTTTCACAAATCAAGCCTCATTACTGGGGTTAATTGACACTCAGATGTTGTTTATGTTTACCGAGGCAGGACTGTGCCAGATCTGAATCTAAAACACATCCCACACCTCCACCTGCACTGACATGAACACACCTGCAGAGTTTGGATGTAGTTTTTCTCTGAATCTTTGCTTACTTTGAACCAGAGATGTACCTTAAACCTAAATAACACACATAAACTGCTGCTTAAAGTAGTGGATTTAGCAGAAATGAAATAAAGCATTCACAATCATGTTGTAATTAATGTATAATCTATAAATGAATGCATTCTTTAGCTTACAGTGAGCCCTTGATGTCTACATATGGAGCAAGTTCTTTTCCAAGCAGCCGACTGTGTTTCTATCTGGAATTCAGAACCAAAAACTGGCTGTAGAGTTGGGTTTTTTTTGGCATCTTTATGTTGAAATTTGCCCAATTTAGGTTCTCCTACATGTAAGAAAGAGAGGGATGTTGCCCACCCTCACCCTAACTGGTTGAGGCAGATGGCTGCCCTCCCTATGCCTTGTTCTGCCGGAAGTTTCTTTCTTGTCCTTCTTGGTAAAGAGGAAGTTTTTTGTTCAATCCCACTGTTGCCAAGTGCTTGCTTAAAGAGAATTCAGAGAAACTTTTGATTTGTTGGAGTTCTCTGTTTTAAAATATGTAAATTTGTCGCCTTACTACAGTATGTGAAATGCTTTGAAATTACGTGTGTTATGAATTGGCGCTTTATAAAGAGTTAGATTCAATCTGTAACTTCCCTGCTGGATGCCACTAAATCCTACAGACTAGTCCTTTAATGTGTCTCTGTTCTTCTTGCAGGCACTTCTAATGTTGGTTTTTATGTAAAGTCTTTTTCTGGTTGTCAAACTACTTTAGGAAGGTTCTTCAACAGGTCTTGGCACCTGATTTCTGGGTTTTGATACCATTAAGCCACAAAAGTATTTGTGATATCTGATGTAAAACCTGGAAGTTATCTGTTCTCTTGATCAAATTAGTTAGGGTTGAGGACAACTTTTACAATATTAGATAGGGGAAACTACACCCAAAACAAGTGCTATGTGGATGGGAGCTCTCACAAACTTCTGGCCACTGCTACTCCTTTCAGCAGTCTAAGAGATGTGAAAAAGTACTAGTGTAACAGTACATTTACTACTGGTAAAGAGGAGCTATGGTAGCACAATAAAACATTCTTGTACATTCATGTTACCTGGAGATTTTTTGAAATGACTGTCAGGCAACAAGGATAAAGCAATGTATAGAGGATGGATGGATGGATGTCAGGCAACAACAAAGTAAAGCTAAACCTACTGCCTTATGTTTTATGTGTCTACCAAATGAGCAAATTGCAGTTTACATCAATTTTGTCATCTGTCCCTGAGTTAAGGCATTGAAAAACAATCAGGAAAGTGTTATTGACCTTTGCTCTTTTGGATAAATAATGTTGCCATTTTGTAATATGGGATGTTTTTGGGAAAACTGGAGGATCAACAGAAAATCAACAAGCATAATACTTTCATTTATGGCTTTTAGGGGTACAAAGACATAAAAACTTTGCTTAAAGTATCTAAGAACCCTTAAAGTATCAACAAACCCTTAAAGCATCCAAGAACCTTTAAAGTATCCAATAAATGTTATGATATCCAAGATCATTCATCATTCATGGCTTTTGGGGGCACAGAGGCATAAAAACTTAGCTTAAAGTATCTAAAAACCCTTAAAATGTCCCAGAAACCTTAAAGTATCCACAAACTATTAAAATATCCAAGAATCCTTAAAGTATCCAAGAAACATTAAAGTATTCACGAAACCCTTTAAATATCCAAGAACCACTAAAATGTCCATGAAAAACTTAGCTTTGATGGTGACGCTGTTGAGTAATGTGAGTATAGAGTCTTACATGTTACAATAAACTAGCTAATTCTGTATTTAAAGCCTGTCTGCTGTTAGCTTGATTAGAAGATTGCCAAAAGTCTTTACAGAGCATGTTTTGCTGACTAGTTTACTACCAGTATGTCAAATAAACACTTTATTTGCAGTTTATTTGCACAAACAGATAACTCCGTTTTCAAAATTTTTAGAAAACTTATTTTTTTATTCTTTACTTGAGATAATAATAATAATAATAATAATAATAATAATAATAATAACGATAATAATTTAGTTTCCCTCTATTTTGTCATGTATTTTTCTACTGAGTCAAATCTACTCAACTTCAGTTTGATTGACATTATCTTAAGTAAACAATAAAAAAAGTTTTCTGAAAATGTATCCAAACGGAGTTATCTGTTTTTGCAAATAAACTCTTCACTTCCTTCTGATCCTCTGCAGAAACTCGTAAAAATAAAGGTGACAAATACAACAGCTGAAAAGTACATTTGGTGAGATTATCCTGAAAACCGTCAAAAGAGCAAAAGATATTTACATCACGATTGAGTGATTAAGAACGTTGTCTAAGACTAATTTACATAAATTTACCGTCATATTCCTGGATAACTGCAACACCCCTTCTGCCATAAATTTCTGTTATTGCTGATAATGTTTACATTGTGTGAGTTTTCACACCTCAGCTGCAGCACTCAGATTTATTTATCATTGATGGAAATGTTTGTGTTGCATTTAGAGGCAGAGATGTTGTTGGACCAGAACTCATGCTGTAGTTGGGAGTTACACCACAGCGTAGCCTGAGGATCTGAGCCACTTTGCTTTGTTAGTTTGTTGACTTATTCATGACTCTAATAGGGAGGAAACTTGCGTGTATGTGTGTGTGTGTGTGTGTGTGTGTGCGTGTATGACGTGTTAATTTCGTACCACGGCAACCGTTGCTTGATGGCGAGCTGCTCTGGCAGCGTCGATGAGTTCATGAGAAGCCCCTTCTGTCCTCGTGTGCATTGTGGGAAAACGCTTGCTCTCCTGACTGTCACAGCTGTCTGCTCACATCGAATAACGTCACGGCAACACGGCCCACCACCATTTACACAACCACACACACACTGCGTTTTTGTCTACAAACAGGATGTGACACACTCAAGTCCGTCTCATGATTGGTTGGCTCGCTTCCTATTCAAGGAGATGGTAGAAACGAGGTGTAATTGGCAAGAAATGATGTGTGTCTAATGATGAAGTTGATTTTCTGCATCTTGTGTTGTGTTGTATTTGTCTCCACATCCATGTCCTGTTGTAATGAAATAGACCAGAGATCACAGAGATAACCTTTGACTTGCTTTGTCCACCTTTAGCTCAGGCAGTCTAGACAGAGACACAGCAATAATAAGCATTGACTCGACTCGATTTCTTGGTCATTTTTTTACCATATCTTTCTGTATTGTGATATATAGCTTTTACTGGAAATAGTTTGAGCCATAATTTACACTTTTGAATGTCTGTTTTTGGCAGAACCAATGATTTTAATGCCTAAAACTCATCCCACTCCACAAAATGATCTAAAATGAATGTGCATTTCTTTAATTTCATATTGCCATAAAAGCTAAAATGAAAATTTGTGTCGTTGTTGTTGGTGGTGGTTTACTCAACTTTTTGTAAAACCATGAGGAATTATGATGATTAACATGCAGGTCTTGATGTCTTAAACTTTATTTCTACAGCCCCCTGTTGAATCTGCTACTATGAGGTGCTTTCCAAAGCATTAGCATGCATAAAGTGTTACAATGAGACACTCGTAAAAATGGTGCAATCTTAAAAACTGGAGGAACAGATCATGAGGAAAAGAATACAATTTTATTCAAATGCTTGCCTGTGGGTTTTCAAAAGCTTTTTGAACTAAGGAACTGACTGTTCTGGACATATACACTGTAAAATGAAAAGAAAAAGCAGCTTAGTGAATATAGCAGCAGTATAACTTCCTGTCTGTGTTTAAAGCTCTACAGCCTGGTCCACTTATTCAGCACCTTGTCTGTTGGTATACAGACTTGTCATCGAGGCTCCAAGCAGCCATTATTTGTTTAATCCCAGCTGCAATGTTCCTACTTACATGATCATCTAGGAAGAAATGCAATTTGCAAACGGTTCAGTTGTTTGTCCTCGTTAATAAAGTGGACGGTCGGATTTCTGTAGAGCTCCATTGTCTGGCTGGACTATAAGTCTGTTGTTGCATAATATTCCACTTGTGGGACTCTGTTTTAGCTTCTGTCTTCTATTTTTTATACAGCTTTGGGAGACAAGTCAGTTTTTATGTTTTAAAAACCCTCTTTGGGTAACTGTGTTAATTGGTATCATGTGTGTCAGGAGGTGCAATGTTTTTTTTGTGCAAATGTTATTTTGCTTTGGATAGCATTCAGTTCTGGCTTAATAATCAGCACACGGAGCTGATTAAATACAAATTAGTCATGTTGCCTCATCTGGTTGATCTGGTTGCAAAACACTGCCAACAGAGTATGTTTTTGGTCAACATCATCCTTTTGGATGACTACATGTCTTGTAAATGAAATTTAAAAGAAATGCTATAAATACGATAAATAATACATGTATCCCAGAACCCTTAAAGTATGCAAGAACCCTTTGGGTATCCAAGAAAACTTAAATGATCCAAGATTCATTAAAGTATCCAAGAATCCTTAAAATAGCCAAGAACCATTAAAGTATGTACAAACTCTTAAAATATCCAAGAACACTTAAAATATCCAAGAAACCTTGAAGTATCCAAGAATCCTTAAAGTATTTTAGAACCATTAGTGTATTCAAGAACGATTAAAGTATCCAAGAAAGATTGAAGTAGCTACAAACCCTTAAAATAGCTACAAACCCTTAAAGTATCCAAGAACCCTTAAAGTATCCACGGAAGTATTCAAGAACCATTATAGTATCCAAGAACCATTTAAGTATCCATGAACCCTTAAAGTATCCACAAACCATTAAAGTATCCAAGAACCCTTAAAATATTCAGGAATCCTTGAAATATCCACAAATAATTCAAGTATTCACGAACCAAGGATACGAAGTATCCACTTCCTCAAATTGCAGTAAATTCTGTTCTATTAAGCAGGCTTCACTTGTAGTTTAGTCATGAAAATTGAGAACCATGCGATCTTTGTTTCTGTATTAAACAGCAAAATAGTTTGAGCATGAATGTGTTTGAGGTAGTTTGCTGTACTTTAGTTGCACTTCCTGCAGTGTGGCTATTGTACAACAATGCTGAAACAATATATTGTGTAGCTGTATCAAAAAATAAATAAACAACTGAAAAAATAAATCTTTCTAAATTGACAGCATTTAACTCTGTTGTAATCATAGTCCGATAGATGGTGTGCATTTACATAAGAACAACAAAAACTGACAACATTTTCAGACCTGAACAGCAAACGACAGAGTAAAAGTAGCCTGCTTACACGTGTTTTTATTGTACCGAGTTTGTAAGAAGTTCTTTACATGACATTCCTACTTGCACATTTCACATTTGTTGTTATCTTGTTATTTTCCTCAGTGGTAAAATTGCTTCTTACTGTCAGTGATGTCTGCTTATACAGACAACGGCCTTATCAGTCCAGGTTTTCCACAATGCTGAGGAAAGATGAGGTTCTGGACTGTGTTTTGCAGGAGAATGCTAAGCAATCTCAGCTTCAAAAAGCCTGCACTAGTAGTAGTATTAGCGAGGAAAAGATGATTGAGTTCTGCCACAACAGTACGACAGCTACAGACTGACAGGCAGGTTTTAGTTGTGTTGTAATGCAGACAGACAGGCAGTGAGACGGGCGCTCTGACACCAGCTGGTGATGTTCAGGCAGACAGACAGCAGATATACAGTCGGGTTGTCAGCACCATGTTCTCTGGTCTGTCCTCTGAGAGCCTCCGTCTCGTCTTACCAGAAAGTGTGAAAAACTCAATCACAGCCGCCGGCCCCCAGCTGGGCAGGTCGCAGTAATTAAACTACATCACTCAACACAAAACTCTGTTTCTGGGTTTTACTCGCTTTTTCTCGGCTACGTCCTTCTGCCTGACTCCACATCTGTGTTTTTCATTTTATTTCTTTTATTTTGTCCTCATCTCGCTCGTCTTTAAATGAATAATTAAACCTTGTGGGACATAAATTAGCATTTTATTTTAAGAAAAGGGCCTTTCAGCATAAAACCTTAATGTGTTGTTTTACACTTCAGTTTTTCTTGCATGAATTAAACAGGTGCCATAAAATGTATTAATAAGTGAACTTTAGATGCGCTGGCAGGTGGATCTCCCGTAGCATTCTGAATTAAAGAATGGTCTGGCAGCATCTCATTATTATTCTGCTATAGTTAAAAGATAAAAATATCCTAAACCAATAGAAATGACTGGGAGGAGCTAAACAACGGATGTAGCGTCAGTATTCCTTTAAAATAGTGATGAGAGAGTTGTTTTGGTGGAACATTTGCACACAGTGATTAAAATGACTAATTTACCATAAAAGATTTACATGGATGTCTTACTGAATGATCCACAGCCTCTGCAAAAGTTGAAGTTTTCAATGTGGTATGTTGGAGGTTTTTGTTGTTTTCCCTTGGAGTGAAGTAGATTCTGAAAAGGGGAACTTTCAGATAGCAGAAAGGGAGTAAAAAAAAATACTGCTGAAAATTATCGACTAATAGCAGGTTTTTACACAGTCAAAATCTGATGAGTCACACACTGCCTTACCTCTAACATTTGGACATGAAATTGCTATCAGACTCTTCAAAATGTTCTTCTCAAGCTTTAAGGTTTTGTGAAATTCCAGTATTCACTTTTCTCTTAGGTCTATTTTGGTCTCCACCACATTCTGAGCAAATATTGCTCAGAACTGGTTCATTTTTTGGTCTTTAAAATGTCAGAAATTGATGAAAAATGTCAATTGGTGTTTCCCAAAGCCCAAGATGACATTCTCAAATATCTTGTTAAGAAAAAAAAATTAGTGAACTGCCGGTTTACTGATGTCAAAGCCTTTCAAAATGTTCTTCTGAAGCTTTTGAGTTTCTTGAAATTTCAATATTTACTGTCTTTTTAGCACAATTTTGGTCTTTGCCTCGTCCACACGATGCTAAATATCCTACTTTGTTTACCATGGCTACAACTAATAACTCTTTCCTTTCTTGATTAATTTGTCACTTACTGTGTCCCTTTATTGATCAACTTTTGGTCTATAAAATCTCAAATATTTGATAAAAATATCAATCGGTGTTTCCCAAAGCCCAAGATGACAGCTTCAATTATATTGTTTTGTCCTCAACCCAAAGATATTCAATTTGCTGTTGGTTGGTGTCAGACCCCTTAAAAAGTTATTCTGAAGCTTTAAAGTTTCTTGAAATTCCAAAATTCACTGTCCTTTTTGCTCTGTTTTGGTATCCACCACATCCTCAGCAAAAGATGTTAAATATCCCACTTTGTTCACTAAGGTTGCAATTAGCAACTATTTCCCTTGTTGATTAATCTGTCACATATTGTGCCGATTTAATGCTGAAGTTTTTGGTCAATAAAATGTCAGATATTGGATTCTCTTGTTGCTTAATCTGTCAATAATTTTCTTCATTTTAAGTTTAAGAAATTCGTAAAAAAAAAAAGTGGATATCAGTGTTTCACAAGTGGGCTTTCTCAAATATCGTGGATCTTTCATAACCATAAGACACTCAGTTTACCACCATACAAGAACAAAGAAACTGATAAAAGGTGGGATTTTTACTTTTAATTTATTAAGAAAGACTTAAACTGACTCTCAAAATGGTTCTCCATTCATTTAATAGCAAAAAACTAATGCCATGTTTTGTGATGCACAGACAGTATATTGAGTTTTTTTAATTGTTGTGTGCAGAAAACAGTCATCTGCTGCTGGAAATGAAATTGCATAAAAGAAATAAGCAATGAAATGGGTACAAAATAGGCTAAAAAGCTCCACAGAGCTGCAGATGTGAAAGGTAATTCTATGTGTACACATCACATGTATCTGTTTGATACATCGGTCTCATAAAAATACTACATTTCTGACTGTAAAATGTTGTATTTTACATTCAGTGCTCAGTTTCTCCCCTTTTTCCTGTTAAAAACATCCATTTTCTGCAGCCGTTTCACATTTACATTCATGCTTATTAAATCTCATCCATCCTCCTGTGTAGAGTAATTCACTTCTGAAAGCATGTCAGTTTACCAGGAGGGGAACGTGATTATCAGGCACTGAGTCACATTTTCTGCCAGAATTTGTTTTGCATCTAAGTATTTGACATTTTTCGCCTTTTTTTTTTCTGCATACAGAGCACAAATAATAGGCAACAAGATGAACTGAAGTTTCGTCCTCCAGATTTTTGATGGGCAGCATGACTCACACTTATCTCTCCATCTGGTTCTGCCATTGTTTCTGCGATGTTAAAGCAGTTCAGGCTCTATTTTTATCCCAGTGATAAAGGCTGAATCACAGGATCTGGATTTATGCTTGATGAAATACACAGAACATGGACCTTTTGCGTGTGATTTTGTACACCTGTGTGGAAATCGCACGTCTTTTGCATGATTATCTGTGTTGTTTTTAACGTTTTGCTGTGGTTTAGTGAACCTACTGGAACATACTTTGCTGGTTGTAGCAAACAATACAAAGAAAAGTGACATTTGTCTCCGTGTGTGAGTCGATAGCATCACCTTTTATATTTCCTGTGCCGACGTCTGGCACCCTCGTGGAAATATTGCGGCGACGATAAAGGGATATTAAAACCCGTAGCTTCTTCTACCTGACTTCTGTCTACACACTCGTCAGATCTTCCCTTCATGGACAAACATGCAAACACACAAACACAAACACATGTACTTAACACAACAAAGTGAGTTATTGATTGTGATAAAAGCAGCACGGAGGGTGATTCATGTTTTCATGTGCTCTGTTCATTCTGTTCTTGCAGCCGCAGTGGTTCGTTCTGAATAAACTGCTCCTGCTTGGGTCACGTGAGCATTTTTTAATATCTGATTTGGCAAAGTGTGAAGCTCTGAGTCTGAAATTTCAACCACAAATCATCAAGAATCCAGATAGAAGTACGTAATACTGAGCAGTTTTTTTTCTTTTCCAGGCAGCAGAGTAGCAGGAATGTCGTCAAATTTAAATTAAAACAGATGAACTAAGATGCATTAAGCTGTGCAGTGATCATTTGTGAAAGATTTTGTTAATACAAAGCAGCAATAAAAGCTATACTCCACCAGACACCATAAAACCACTTAGAGATGAACCGAATTATGGTACAATACATTGTTCTGCTGGCAAATCTTAAGTCCTGGCTGCTGATACCAATTATTCGTCATCAAGAAAGACCAATAATAGGAACCAATACATAATAAAAATGAGATTTTAACAGCATTGGTTGGCAGGGGATTTATTCATAACGAGGATGCTTCATTAACACAGATTGCTATAGCTAAATATATATGCCAGCAACAGGAGTCATCACAGGATGCTAAAATATTCTTGACCAACTGCAACTGATCAATTTGTCTGCTGCAGTTCACTCGCAAAATCCCATAACTTAAAGCATTATTATTTATTGTTTTTCAAACAAAGTTTTGGGTTAATCTGTGGCTGCTTTCTAACTTAGCACTAAATTAGCAGCTGTGGAGGTAGCTAATTTCCTGTTTGTGCCAACATCTGCGCTTTTTGTTCATTTTGTTTTGATTGTGTCTCTGCTCGAGAAATTTCTGAGACCACAGAATGACTACAATCAAAAGAAAAGCGGCTGTTTCAGACCCATAGTATCACATTTACTTTGTCGGTAATCCTTTAATTTAAAAAAAATAAAAAATACAGCTAATCATACAAATGCCAAATATCTGCCCCAATAATCAGCCAGGACGATAATCGATCTATTCTTACATGTTACTTTGACACTTCTCACCAACCTAAACATTACTGCTGATCAAATACCCTTCCTGCTACATCCCATGACAATGCAAAACCTGCTCAGCAATGGTTCGAGGAACTCGACCAAGAGCCCAAATCCATACTGCAAGCTATTTAAATGCCAGTCCAATCAAGCATTTGCAGGACGAGCTGAAACAAGTCAGATTCTCTGAGGTTTAAACCTCAGATGTCTGCATCCCAGCACTAGTGACTGGTGGCCTTAGTGTTGTGGCTGATCGGTGTAGTTTCCACTCTTTGCTAGAGTGTAGTTTTAGGTTGTTGCAAGATACTTCCTCAGTATTTGGGTGTGTTTTACATATATGAGTTGGTTCTGGGTGTTGCTGAGGGAGTACTGCAAAGGTGTTCTGTATTAGTAATGGTCACACAGGATGGTAATAGCACCATAGGTGGCTGTAACTATGAAAACTACTGAACTATAATGTTTTCAAAACACTTACAGAAACTGGCTCCGAGCGTCCTTCACTATGCAGAAAGGGAGAGAAAAGTTTTAGTGTTTCATGAAAAAGCACAGCAAAATGAAGTTCATGATTTTGTAGCTTAAGTTTTAATGAAGCTCTTAGATGTTTTATCAGCTTCTTCTGTGTTGTTTCTTCATCTAAATTATGTTTTGTCAGAGTGAAAATGCCTCTAAGTAGGAATCACAGCTCCACCTGGGCGTCTCCTTTGACGTGTGGGAGTCATTAGCGTTGATGGAAACTGACATGTGGTTCCTGTGAAGGTTTCAAAAGTGGAGAATTTACACAGAAATTGCATCCAAACAAAACAGAGCTGTTAAATTGTGAATCTTGCTGTAACATTACGCAATTCAAAGGTAGATTTTTGCCGAATTAATACTGCAGCAGGCAACAAAGTGTGTACACATACTTTACTGTTGCAGCTGTTACACATGTAAAGTCAAACAGCTAATCTGTTTTCTTAGAGTTCACTGCAGAGATTGCTTTTTTCATATTTAGGATTACATTGTATTATTCGTAGTATGTGGGTTTAGTTGGTATAAACTTGGCAAATATGCTCTCCAGTGTTTATACTTCCATTTTTTGGATGGTCATCTCAGTCAAACACAGAGTAAAGAGTGTCACTAAACTCTGGACACATAGGAAATCTCATAAGCTATAATTTTTTCGCCTCCACAGATTAAATATGTCTTTGTTGAAAGAAGGTACTTCTCAGTGGATGTGAAGGATGGACGTATCGAAAGATAGCAGATGAATTTAATGCACATCATCCAAGGACAGTTCCACTTGCCTTTTCCACGTTGGTGAAGGCGGTTAAAAAGTTTCAAGAAACTGGCAGTGTCATGGATAAACCCCATTCTGGACAACCAAATATATCAGCCAAAACTAAAGAATTGGTCTTGGCTGAAATTCATGCTAGCCCCAAAAAATCACTTCCCAAACCCTAACCCCACAAACCCTAACCCCACTAACCCTAACCCAACTCAACCCTGGCATTAACACTAACACTCGCGCTAATTCACACTTAAGAAAATTTTAATGGTATAGGACCCAAAAAAAGTGTCACCGGAAACCTATCCCAAATGACTGAGAATGGTCTGAAATGTCCTCCTAACCACTTTCTCTGGGATGAATTTTGAGTGTCTCAAAAAAAAAAAAAAAATTCACTTCCGCGTATCCCCATTGAAACTCAGTGGGTGAACATTTTTGCAAATATCTCCCGAACTGAACATCTTAGAGGTTTGGAAGTTTCATCTGTCAGGCATAATTCAGACACACTGAATGCACCAATCTCTGTCCCGAGTCTTTACAACCTTCCATTCACGAGATACTGAAAACATTTTCAAAGTAACGCCCGCTTCCTGATGTCACACAGATCAGACGGTCGGCTCACTGGAAAGGCAATGTGGACAAACGGAGTGGGGGGTTACATCCTCAAATCGGCCTATCTTTCCTTATGTTCATCCTTCATGTCCACTGAGAAATACCAGTTCAACTCTTTCTTCTTTCAACAAAGTCGTATTTAATCTGTGTAGGCAAAAAATATATAGTAAATTAGATTTCCTATGTGTCCAGACTTTAGAGACCATCCTTTATATTTTTTCACTTACCCTTTTCATTCCATGTTTTTAGGTTTCCAAAGCACAAACCATTGCTAACACATAGCTTTCATGACTTTCTGATTATTGATTTTTTTTGCATCTACTTGAAATAGCACGACTACACTTTGATGTTTTTACTGACTTTGAAAGCTTTGCTCAGTGCTCTTTTTTTTGTCTATTTCCACTCACAAACATGGAAGAAATATTCCTGCGGCAGGTTATTTTAAACTTTATGGATCGTAGGATGCTACGTGAGAAAGCAGTAGTGACCTCCAAATGTGTTTAAAAGAAGAAGGCTGCGTTTCTCTACCTTTGATTCGCAGCGGGTTGACGGGTCTTTTATGCCTTCAGACGGTCCTGCACTGAGACTCATCCACTCTGTGTGAATGTTTCAGCACAATAGAGAGAGTCTGAATGTTAATTTAATTCTTTACAGAGAAGTTCCTCTAAGTGAAAATACATTTCCGATGTTGGTGGGTATTACTGTAGTATGCTGCTAAGAGGCTTTTCCTTCACAGTCCTCATCATTGTGTCGACTCCAAGTCGTCCCTCAGCTCTGATCTCTTACTCCGTGGTCCCCCCTTGTCACCATGTTTTTCTTTTATATTTCCAACGTAGAACTGCAAAATTCCAATAAGTATAGATCAGAAATTTCATTAAAAAAATCGTGGGACAATTATAAAAAGCAGCAATTTGACATAAATCACTGCCAGAGAGAAGCCAGCATGTGAAACGCATTAAACAAAACAATATGTTTTATATCACAATTGGGCACTTTTATCCGAGCACAACTGATTTCTCCCATAATGATGCAGCCATAAAGCGCAGATGTGCTTTATTGGTTGCCATGCCAACCGGTAACCAGGGAGCGATAAGCGGCCTTTCTTATTTTCTACTTTTTTTTTCTTTCCGTGTGTGTTTGTGTGGAGATTTCCTTTCAGAGTGGATTCTGCCTCCCACATAAAAGCTACCGCACCTTTGAGGATTTTCTGGCTGCGTTGCTTCTCCTGACTCTACTCAAGTTAGAGGCTTAACAACAGGCTCATTTGGGATGTTATAAATAATATCATTTACACTCGAATGTGTTACAAAGAAAAGCACCACGATACAAAGTTGTCGGGTTCAATGTCGGTAGGGACGCCAAAAACATGCAGTGGGAAGTGCTTAACTTTGCACACGCTGTAGATTTATTTGCTGTAGAATGCAGTTAAAGGTGTTCACTGAGCAGTGTAATTATGAAAATATAGGGGGTTCTGGACTTGCATCGGAATTCCTTTCCTATGGCGCGACGTAACACGATTTTCACCATATGTCTGAACTCACTCACTGTCCATAAGCACCTATGTCACTCACTTATGCCAACACAGTGGTAAAATCACACTCGTTGGATTTAATTTTGCTTCCATAGAGTTGGCTTTCCTTTTCTTCGAAGCACTCCCATCAGAAGAGTCTGACTCATGCTTGGAAGTCATAATGAAGGGCTAAAGGTTTCCAAAAAAACAACACAAACAAAAGAAAGCCAGTGTAGCACAATCCAATATGGTGTACAACTGGCAAATGTAAACAAAGCAGTCTTCCTCATCTAGCGCCGCGTGATGACGTGTTCGTCCTCTCTGCTCGCCAACTCGTTCCTGCCTGAAGGAAATTTGGAAATTTGTTTTAATGTCGTATTTGCTGTACGTCCAAATGATGGAACAAGACTTTCTTAATAAATCTATGGGAGATGGCGATGTAAAAACAAAAGGCCATAGGTCGAGGACGTCATAACGTCTGCTGTACATGTTTGTTTAAATTTCAAAACAAAAGCATGCAAAATATTACATGACTAGGATCCAATGTCAGCATTTATATTGACACCAAACTTGATGACTGTGACTTTCTAACGCTACAGATAACTTCATACATGTTACTTCTTCAAACATGCAAACAAAACAAATAATTATCATTTATTTTTCATGAACTAATCTATCATTAGCTGCTTATTTCAGGTAGCTTTGTTTTTTTCTTCCGCTATCTTTGTCCGCTAACTACGAAACCTCCGAGCAGCAAACATTGAAAATTCTCTGCAAAAACAGGACGATGTGACATTTTGTTTGGACACCTTCCAAAACAAAAAGAAATAAATTAGGTAAAAGTGTGGCTCTTTTAAGACAAGTTATTCACACAAATTAGAGGGAATATACAATCATATTTTATGCTGAAAAGGATATAACATTGACATTGCACTCAAACACATACTGTCACAAGATGGAAATGGTTTTTGTTCTGTTTACTGCCCTTTAAAATGCAAATATTTAAGTCTTCTTCACCTTTTTGTTAGTTACTCATGAACTAAATCCGCCTTTTACCAACGTGCTTCAGTAAATGAAATATTTTCTAAGACGTCACAAAGACTGCAAACTAGTGTGTCAGGAAAATACAGAGAAAATATTGTATTCTCTATATGGAGTGTTGTATGGGATTTATAAGTACAAGGACAAATTTAAATCAAGATAGAAACTGTCATGTTCTGCTGTTCTTCTACCGGAACATTTAGCAATTAAGAAAAAGCAGATTATTTACCTTGATTTCTTGACAATGAACGCAGTGTTTGTTTGTTTGTTTTTTTTTTTTAAAAACAAAGTTTTGCAAAGGATTTGGATCAAGAAATACACACACAAGTCAGAGTGTTTTTCCCCTTCAAAGCAGAATAGTTATGTTCTGCAGAATAAGCTGGTAAAGTTTGACTAGCATTCAACAGTTTGCTGCATTACCTTCAAACTTTTTCTTTTTGCGCTCTTTCAGAATTCCTCCTTCCCACAAAAATACAGGAAATAATGATGACAAAAGCCAATGAATCTGGTCAAAATAGGCAGGACTTCTTCCCAAACTGCAAAAATACTGAGCTCATATCTACAAATTCCCAAAGAATATTTGACAAACCACCAAAAATGCTTTGATAATCTAATTCTAATATATAAAACTGTGAGAATATATACTAACCAAAATGGAGTCATGGATTGACAAATAGTATATGTTTTGATTATATTTTAACTTAAATTTATATTTGCTGGTTAAATAATCCAATTTAATGATCTGTAATCTATTATTTTTATTTATTTATTTACCTTTATTTAACCAAGAAGTCCCATTGAGATTAGAGATCTCTTTTACAAGGGAAACCTGGTCAACATGATACACGAATAAACAGCAGTAAAACAATAAAACAGATGGACAGCTATTAAGGACATCTCAAGAAAAACACTGACAGTCCTTCACTGTATTCTTTATGATATTCTTAAGCCTATTAATAGACATGAATGTTTCTAGTTTAAGAATTTTTAAAGATTATTTCATGACCACAGTGCATGATATGAGAACGCTGTTTTACCTGTTTGCCTGTTAGAGTCTGGAGAACTTTCAACAGGACCCACTTGGAGGTGCACAGATGGTAACTGCCAGAACTGAAAGTGAGAATGATGCTGAGGTGTTCTGGGAGTTTTCCCAGCAGAGCTTTACAGATAAACATAGAGCAGTTTTATTGGTTTTCATCTAAAAGTATGAAAACCAAGAGTGGAGGCTGGAGCATGTAAAATGGTTCATGATCACAAAATGGCACAAATTGACAAAAAATCTACAAAAAGGACTACAAAGACATACAAAAATTAACACAGAGAGGACTTACTAAGGCTGATATGATTTATTCAGGGTCAATACCAATTATTAGTAATCGAAGGTCTTTGGAGTCGTATTTGCAGGAAAAATTCAAATGTTGCTGTCAAAATCTTGGAATAACACAAACTCCAACACAAAATACAATGAAATACCTTTGTTTGGTTCAAATAGCACCTGTTTGACCTTTAAAATCTCAGTTTTTATTGGTTATTTGGATGGCACATTGATCGAGACCACAGATTTGTGACGACAAGTAGAATTTAGAGCCAAAGTTCCATCCATCCATCCTCTATACACTGCTTTATCCTCACTAGGGTCACGGGGGGTGCTGGAGCCTATCCCAGCTGGCGGAAGGCAGGAGACACCCTGGACAGGTCACCAGTCTGTCACAGGGCTACATATACAGACAAACAATCACACTCACATTCACACCTACGGACAATTTAGAGTAATCAATTAACCTCAGCATATTTTTGGACTGTGGGAGGAAGCCCACCACAGTGTCCTTGAATGAAGTCCAAGGTTAAAAAAAAAAATGCCCACAAATTCTGTCAATACAGTCTTCTAGTATATGTTCTTGGCTTCAATTTGAGCCCAAGATCTAAATCATCGGTTTGCAAAATGTTGCAAAAATTGAATTTTTTGATTTTGGTATATCACACTGCAGATTTATCACATTTCTCTAAGAAAAAGTCAGGTAATACTTCACATATATCTTTCCAAAAGTGAAATAGTACTTTCAAAACTGAAAAAGGATACATCAGTAAATGGTCATTGTTGATGACCCCATTGCAAATTTGTGATAACTAAATCTGTGGCAAATTCAAATACTAGTAAATTTACTTATCACACCATAAACCCATTTGCCTCAAACAAGAACGGTTTGTTACTTATCCTTATACTTTTCTTTGCAAAGGTGCTTGCATTGGTATTATACTTAAGCAGCTAATGCCTAAACTACCTTAATAATTATAACAATGTTTTACACACTTTCTTACCTGCCAGGTAATATATCCCTATATAGGCGTATACTATACAAAAACTTCAGAACATACTTGCCTGAATAACCTTAAACAAAGCAACAATTCTTAAATGGTGTATGAATTGAAATGCATTACTTCATTCAAGGACGCTGTGCCACGCATGCACTGGGAGAACATGCAAACTCCATGCAGAAAGATCCCGGGCTCAGGCCAGGACTCGAACCAGGGATCTTCTTGCTGCAAGGTGAATGTGCTAACCACTACTCCACTGTGCAGCCCGATTTAGAGCCAAAGTTGAATATTTTAAAATGAATTTATTTTTCAGAAATCTCTTTAGATTAAAAAAAATATGGATGCGATCATTGCAAACAGGCTGAATTGGATTCAATTTTCAGCCAGATTGATCACTGAGTTAAATGCAAAGAAGTCCTTTAAATTAAAGTCTAATTGCATTTTCATGATGAATATGTATTATTTCCAAAAATGTGCCATTTTTCTTCAAGATCTGTGCACCTGTTCAGTTACATGTGCAACCGTGGAGCATAAACTCTTCTTCATGTCCCTAAAAACTCCAACAACAGGACCTCAGCTTCCTTGCTGGTGGCTACAGTTCTGTTTCCAGACTTCTGCTCACATTTTTCCCCCAGCAGATTAAATATTAAACAGGAAACTGAAAGGAAATTTGTTGTGATTATCACACGAGTTCCCCTCTAACCATCGTTTCCATCGCCGGTCAGATTTGTTTACTCGATGCAGTAGAAGAAGATGTTCCAGGGAGGTGATATTGAGTGACTTTGTTTGTGCGTAGCGGCTTTACTCCACAGATCGTGCCCGACATAATGACAGTGGGATTAAGTCTAGCGTGAAACGAAATAAAAATCACTTTTAGCCCGGTGTCAAGATGGTGTCGAAACGATGGAGGGAACATTTGATTTCCTTGAAAGTTGAATCTGAAACCTGTGGAGGAAAAAAAAAAGCAGGAAATAGACATTAGATTCCAGATTAGATGAATACAATTCCCCGTTTAGGTCCACTAGCTCCCCGTCTCCTCACAGTTATTCCTATTTTCATATTCCTGCTCCTCTCTGTAGCCTCGAGCTGGTGTTTTTTTTCTGTCTCAGCGCAGCACTTAAGTCTCCCCCTGTGTGTTCAGCCTGTAATGAGGGCTGCCAGCTGTGGCTCAGCATCAGGCGTGTGCACATAAACACACATGCACGTGCACACAAACACACATACACAAACACTCAAGGACCTGCCACAGTATGTCGCTTCTCCACTTGTAGGTAAAAGCAGATATAAACGGCATGTGATGTAACGGCACACACATGACCGGCCTGTGTGTTGTGTGTTGTGTTGTGTTGTGTGGGTGAAGGCGAAACCATCATTTTTGCTGGTGCTGAGACACTTTCCTCTGTCACTTTAATTTAATGTAATATTGTTTAAGACCAGCGGTGTCAAACATGCGGCTCGTGGACCAAAACCGGCCCTTCAGAGGGTCAAATCTGGCCCATGTGACGACTTTAAAAAGTGTAAGAATCACAGAGAAGACATTAACTGCTCATTGAAAATTTGTGAAACTGTAATTCCCAGACCACGACAAGTTGTTTCGATCATAAAGTAAAATACCAGATTGCTCATTGTTCTTTTGTCGATTTGTGTCTCGTTTCTGTAATATTTTGTCTTGTTTTTGTTGTTTTTTTATCTTTCTTGTCTGACTTTTATCATTTGTCTCATATTTGTGTCATTTTCTTCCTCTTTTTTGTCGTCTTGTGTGTCCTTGTCTCGTTTGTGTTTTTTGTCTCATTTTTGTCATTTTTTGTTTTGTTTTATTCATTGTTTTGTATATCGTTTTGATTGTTTTGTTTCACGCTTTTGTCATTTTTTGTGTCATTTCTTCATTTTTTTTGTCGCTTTGTAACTTTTTAGTCTTTTTCTTTCCTTTTTGTTTCGTTTCGTGTTGTCTCATTTTTTGTTGTTTTGTTTCTTGTTTTTGACGTTTTGTGTCCATCCATCCATCCATCCTCTATACACCGCTTTATCCTCACTAGGGTCGCAGGGGTGCTGGAGCCTATCCCAGCTGACTCGGGACAGGCAGGGGACACCCTGGACAGGTCACCAGTCTGTCAGAGGGCTACATATACAGACAGACATTCACACCTACGGACAATTTAGAGTAGCCAATTAACCTCAGCATGTTTTTGGACTGTGGGAGGAAGCTAGCCTAGCCGCGCTAGACAACCTACGGCAACGAATTTAATTCTCTGCCAGGGTGGGTCTAGTTACCCTCCATAAGGCCCGAGGTTGGATGCTCCTAAAACTGGCCGGACGAATCACCATGAAGTGTAGAGTCAGAAGGCGGGCGTAACTAAGTGACGACAGAGGCGCGATGATTCTGACAGAAACAACCGGAAACAACTAGCCTAGCCACGCTAGACAACCCATGGCAACAAATTTCATTCTCTGCCAGGGTCGACAACAAAAACGACAACAGTTGTTGAGCTCCATTAGCACCGACTCTGAATAATCTTTCTGTTAACATGTCTGTAATATACTTGAGCTTCACCCATTGACTGTATAAATAAGGCTTCACCAAACTACCGCATCCTCTGATTTCCAGCGCTCTAGGAGCCTATTCGTTGCGCTGATTGGTTGTATACCTACCCAATTGCTGCAGAGTGATTTGAAAGACAAGCTTTTAGCCCGCCTCCCTCCCTGTCGAGCGTGCCTAGACCCTTGCATCTTCAGAGCATGGGTCTAGCGCGGCTAGGCTAGGAGGAAGCTGGAGTACCCGGAGAAAACCCACGCATGCACAGGGAGAACATGCAAACTCCATGCAGAAAGATCCCAGGCCCACACGTTTTGTGTCTCCTTTTTGTAATATCTTGTCTTATTTTTTGTCCTTTGTTGTCTGACTTTTGTTGTTTGTCTCACGTTTTTGTCATGTTTGTCGTTTTTATCATTTTGTGTTTCCTTTTTGTCTCGCTTGTGTTTTTGTGCCATTTTGTGTTTTGCTTTTTCATTTTGTGTATCATTTTGGTCATATTATTTCATACTTTTGTCATTTTCTTGTCTTGTTTGTCCATTTTTTTTGTCACTTTGTAGCTTTTTTGTCTCATTTTCATTTTGTTTCGTGTCGTTTGTCTCATTTTTTTGTCATTTTGTTTCTTGCTTTTGTCATTTTTGTGTCTCCTTTTTGTAGTATTTTGTCTTCTTTTTGCCGTTTTTGTCTTTTTTTTTTTGAAAGTAAACTTCTATGTCGTTCACTTCCAGATACCTGTGACTAAATGTTTTGTACCTTTCTAGATAAACTGTGATCTGTAAGTTGTAATGTGTAAATGTTAAACTGAGGCATATTGTTGTTGAAATTTAACTTATTTTTCTGAAGAAATTTCAGGTTGTTCATGATGTTACAACAAAAATAACCGTGATATGCAGGCCTCTGTTGTGTTTCTGTTTTTACAGAGAAACACCCTACCACAGTGTAGATAACTTATTTTAATGTTTATTCGTGTGCTTTGTTGCAGGATCTTGGCCACGGTGGGTTCTGACTTTGACCTGAGGACGCTGCGAGCTGTTCGAGTGCTGAGACCCCTAAAGCTGGTGTCAGGAATCCCCAGTAAGTAGATCAGTCAAAATGTGGCGATGTTAGGATTTTAAGAAGAAATCGGACTACAGACAAAGAGGCTTTTAATAACTTTAGGGGTGTGAAAATGAGAAAAAAGGGGAAGTCTTCCTGCATATATTTTCCCCATTATTTGTATGGAATTATACACTTTAAAACGTTTCATTTCTCTGTCCTTCATGTGCAGTAATATGCTGTAATTTCTCCTATCTGCCTCTGTATCTCAGGTCTCCAGGTGGTGTTGAAGTCCATCATGAAGGCCATGGTTCCTCTGCTGCAGATCGGCCTGCTGCTCTTCTTCGCCATCGTCATGTTCGCCATCATCGGCGTGGAGTTCTACATGGGGAAGTTCCACAAGACCTGCTTCAAGATCGACACCAGTGAGAGCAGCCGCTCGGCTTTGTGGATTATCAGAAGCTTTTATTTTTTCTCCCCTTTTCACTCGTCTGTGTTCCAGCATTTGTCACACATGAGAACATAACACAGCGTTGCATATTTATGTCGGCGTGCATTAATGTTTCACAGATGTATACGAACCCGTAGCTGCGAACAAGCAGAATTCCTGACGGCCATTTTTCACGTGTTGATTTTGATGAATGGAGGTTTCTCTGCGTTCGGGCCCTGATTGATGGTTTCTGCTGTAACTCGATAGAGATGCTTTCGTTCTCGGCCTCCCGATCGAATGCGAACTCAGATTGAGGTTAATGAGGTTGTAATTTACTAGTTTCATTTCTCTAATGCGTCAGAAATGTGAACTCGTGAGGATAGCGTCTGCCTTATACACTGCCATTCAAAAGTTTGGGGTCATCCTGGCAATTTCATGCTTTCCATGAAAACTCACACTTTTATTGAATTGCTTATGAGTGCAGTTAAAATGCAGATGTATTTGGAAAATCTGCAAAAAAACAACATTTCGGACACACTTCATGTTACAGGTCCTGAAATTTCATTGGAAGTTTCCATGTTTGTCCATTACTATTTAATCGGACAGTAAATTATGTAAATTTCCTTCTCTTTGACTTACACACGTGGACAAAATTGTTGGTACCCCTCAGTTAAAGAAGGAAAAACCCACAATTCTCACTGAAATCACTTGAAACTCACAAAAGTAACAATAAATAAAAATTTATTGAAAATTAAATAATCAAAAACAGCCATTACTTTTGAATTGTTGATTAACATAATTATTTAAAAAAACAAACTAATGAAACAGGCCTGGACAAAAATGATGGTACCTCTATAAAAGATTGAAAACTATTTGACCAGAGTGACATGATTAACTCAGGTGTGTCATTTAATTGACATCACAGGTGTTTCCAAACTCATAATCAGTCAGTCTGCCTATTTAAAGGGAGACAAGTAGTCACCCTGCTGTTTGGTGAAAAGGTGTGTACCACACTGAACATGGACAACAGAAAGCGAAGGAGAGAATTGTCCCAGGACATCCGAAAAAAAATGATAGACAAACATCTTAAAGGTAAAGGCTATAAGACCATCTCTAAACAGCTTGAAGTTCCTGTGACAACAGTGGCTCATATTATTCAGAAGTTCAAGACCCACGGGACAGTAGCCAACCTCCCTGGACGTGGCCGCAAGAGGAAAATTGATGACAAATTGAAGAGACGGATCGTTGGAATTGTATCCAAAGAGCCCAGAGCAACCTCCAAAGAAATTAAAGGTGAACTCCAAGGCCAAGGTACATCAGTGTCAGATCGCACCATTCGTCGTTGTTTGAGCCAAAGTGGACTTCATGGGAGACGACCAAGGAGGACACCACTGCTGAAAAAAACTCATAAAAAAGCGAGACTGGAATTTGCAAAAATGCATGTTGACAAGCCACAAAGCTTCTGGGAGAATGTCCTTTGGACAGATGAGACCAAACTGGAGCTTTTTGGTAAGGCACATCAACTCTATGTTCATAGACTCAAAAACCAAGCATACGAAGAAAAGAACACTGTCCCTACGGTGAAACATGGAGGAGGCTCAGTAATGTTTTGGGGCTGCTTTGCTGCATCTGGCACAGGGTGTCTTGAAAGTGTGCAAGGTACGGTGAAATCTGAAGACTATCAAGGCATTCTGGAGAGAAATGTGCTGCCTAGTGTCAGAAAGCTTGGTCTCAGTCGCAGGTCATGGGTCTTCCAACAGGACAACCATCCAAAACACACAGCCAAAAACACCCAAGAATGGCTGAGAGAAAAGCGTTGGACTATTCTAAAGTGGCCTTCTATGAGCCCAGATCTGAATCCCATTGAACATATGTGGAAGGAGCTGAAACATGCCATTTGGAGAAGACACCCATCAAACCTGAGACAACTGGAGCTGTTTGCTCATGAGGAGTGGGCCAAAATACCTGTTGACAGCTGCAGAACGCTCATTGACAAATACAGAAATCGTTTAATTGCAGTGATTGCCTCAAAAGGTTGTGCAACAAAATATTAAGTTATGGGTACCATCATTTTTGTCCAGCCCTATTTCATTAGTTTGTTTTTTTAAATAATTATGTTAATCAACAATTCAAAAGTGATGGCTGATTTTGATTATTTAATTTTCAATAAATTTTTATTTATTGTTACTTTTGTGAGTTTCAAGTGATTTCAGTGAGAATTGTGGGTTTTTCCTTCTTTAACTGAGGGGTACCAACAATTTTGTCCACGTGTGTAATTCCAATTAAAAATGTAGTAGGCAAAAATCTGGATAAGGCAACAAAACAAACAAACAAACAATACCATGGAGGGTTTAAATGAGCTGTGTGAGTTTTTCAGTTCATTAGGATCCAAGCTAATTGACCTAAATTAACTACTTTGACAGTTTCTGTAGTTCTGAAGCCTTATTTACCAATTTGTTTTTAAAACATATGTATGCATGCAATTTAAAACTAAAGAGAAGAAATACAGCATGAAAACGTGACTGTTGAACTGGCTAAAAGATAGTTTATAGGCAGGAAGATGAGATGAAATTAGTCTTTATTAACTCTACCGCAGAGAGAATAGTGTAAAAAAATGAAGGAAACGTCAATAGAAACTGCAAATAGAGAAAGAAATCTACATAAATACTGTTGCTATTGTCCAGATTCTTCCATATGTGCTAATTCAGATGTTGTACAGATACATCTGGTTGCAGAAAATACCAAAATTGCACATATTTGAATATTAAAAAAACAATGATATTGCACTGATTCTTCCATAATCAGAAATACTCATATAAAACTATTGATTTTGCACAAATTTTATCTTTATTGGACAGATCTTTGTACTTCTATAAGCAGAAATATTAAAGAAAGCAACGGTTATACTGCTGGAATAATATGAAAATATGGCAATTTTAATCGTAATTAATGTCCAACGAAATCATACCTGTATGAAAAATCCTTTTTTTTAAAAGAAAGTTTTCAAGAGAAAACCATGAACAGTGTAGTCAAACTATTATCTTGGTGACAATAAATAATAGGTTAAAAGATTTTTTTCCACAAATAAATACACATAAATACACAAATACTTGGTTTAATGTTTTATGAGTCTGCTAATAGATTTGAATACATTTAAAAGCAGATGGGAAGGAACTAGTTTCTTAAACTGCAAATAAACATTGCTTCTTCCACACTCCACGTTTTTAATTTGCAGCTTCTTCACTGTTAGTTCTGTTTCCTTCACGTCGCCCTGATTGAAGCAAAACAGCTGAAACTGTGGGGTGAATAAAGCACAATGTACTGGAGAAAAGTGGTGCCAATAAATCTGAAAGACGGTAAATAAAATGGTTATTGGCGCTGTAACGAGACACCGAAATCTGTGTTCCGTTTAATGTGTGGAACTGAATGGCAGCCAGAAAACAAAAAGTCTCCTCCCATGTGTGTGAGTTAGCACAGCGTCCAAATACTTCTCTGATAAACGAAAGCCTGGCGACTGTTGTGGGTTGTTATTACACCACAACATTATAGTAATTATGGAAAACAGTCCGGGGTTCTTGGCTCAAATCACCCATCATGTAAAGAAGGCTTTATTTCCCCGCCGCCGGTGTCAGATCGAGTGTGAAGGCGCGACTTTGGGGTTGTCGGTGGGGTCGGCTGTAAAATCTGTGTAAGTGTGTGAATTTTTACCCAGAGTGTGTGTTTGTAGCAGCGGTGACGCGCTGCTAATGTGTAGAACAAGAGTTACTTTGGTCAAAGAGCAGCAGCAGGTTTGGATCAAGCTGAGCAATAACAACTTTCTACATGTGAGCTGCTGTTTGTGTTTGAATGAGGTTCAGCTTTTCTAGTGTTTATTACTGCGTTGGCTTCGCAGATCAGAGGCTGAACTATGAAGGCAGTTTGACATAGTCAGATTTTGTTTGTGTGAGTCAGCCCGAGCAAAACTAAAACCTCACTCAGAGTTCTGAAGGTGGTTATCGGCTTTCTGCCGCAAACTCGTCACACAAACAGGAGCGCTTAACGATCATTTGTCTCGTTCTCTGCATAAAATGAACTGATGGTGTTCAGCTGCTTCAGTCAACAGGTTGTTTTAATGGAAAACAATGAGGAATATAAAAATCTATGATGGTACAAAACATGAACAGGAGCTGCAGTTTCGTTTGTTGCTTCCTTCTGTTTCTGATTATTTCCTCTGAGTTTATTAAACAGCTGCAGCATCAAGAGCAGAAAGATCCATATGAGCGTCTCCAAAGTGAGAGTTGAGCACATTAACACATGTGGAACAACAGGGATAACTTCATTAATTAGCTATAATTATAAATGATCCCTGACATGGAGACAGGATTGGTCAGGATCTAACAGAAAGTCACAATTCAAGCTTTTCTGTGTCATTTGTCACAGAGGCTCAGTTTTTTAGCTGCTGTTTAATCATTTTTCACTTTGATTCCTGAGCTCCATCACAGCAGGTGGAATATTTGTATCTAGTAAAGTATTAGATTGTATACTTTATACAGCAAATGCGTGTTTTCAAGTCAAAATGACAGCATGAGTTACTGCTGCAGGTCTCAGTTTGCTTTTCCAGCTCTGGACTTTTACAACCGATTCATCGACTCATTTAAGTCTTATTCTGAGTGTTTAAGTTTGTCCTGCTTTGACTTTTTCTCCACTGATTAATACTTTTAGCTCGTACAATAACAGTTGAAATTCTCACAATGAATCAGGCTGATGTTTCCCTACAAACCATGTGGGATTCAGCTTCATTTTAGAGTCAACATGAGCTGTCATATTTACTCTGATCTGATCAGTAGATCAAAGTGGATGTGACAGCTCACTTTGACTCACAATGTGATCATGCAGGCTGATTTTAACAATATTCATGGTTTTCTGACATCCCTTTATGAGCAAATATTGGCGCTTAAACACAAAGTGAGCATCACTGAGGAAAATGTTGATGATCAGACAAAACGTATGCAATGAAATCATGAAGTCATGTAACCTTTGTTGGAAAAAGGCAGAGATCTGATCGCATTTTTAAACCACCTGATCCAACTTTTAATGACAAGGAAGAGACTTTCCTCCTCTGCTGAGCGTCATCATTAGACTGTTTGATTGGCTTGTTGTTTGTTGATATTTAGTCTTTGTTTGTTCGGCATTATACATCAGTGGGTGTACTTTGTAATCTCACATTTGACATTTACCTCATGTGTAATGTGGTTTTCTCTGTCGCTGTAGTTGGTCTAAATTAAACCGATGTTTGAATGACAGAATGCTCAAACTTTATTAGACTGATGAAGCAGCAATGCCTCGTCCTGTGTCTTATTTCTTTAGTTTTGCATTTAATCAGTGTCCCTGCATTTGAGCACGACCTTGACTTCTATTTCTATTGCATAACACTAAATAGTTTCTTCTCCTCTTTAACTCTGCCTTTAGATAAATAATAAATGTATTACTGGGAGGGAATAATAGACTCAGACATGGATTGCGGTGGGTAATTTCCCTTGTGACATTAATTAGATTGTAAACACAGTCTAAAATGTTTTAATATCTTCTGTAAAATCACTTTAATGGTATTTACATGGCAGCAATTTCCAACGTACATCCCGACATTCCAAACTAAACTAAATCACATTTCCATCAGATTTCCTATAAATTTGTTAACTGGCACATGGGATTTCTTTTTATCCCGGGACTCTGACAAGCTCATGACACTATAAAATAAGCTCCCGATGCAACTATTTTGCGAAATACCAACATATGCATTATTTTATTTTCTACTTTTAATGAAGGAAGTGGACTCGGCTGAAGAAAACATTGTCCCGTGACGTTCCCGTATCGTCTGTGGACGCTGAGTCCAGCTGACATAGCACCTGTCAGAGGGAAGGAAAGGACATATTTTACTGGAGTGACACCAGAGGGATGTTGGCTGTGCAATCTGGCGCTGCATATCATCGTTAAAACTTGGCACGGCTTGTGATCGAGCCACTATCCCTCCTGAAACTCTGAGACGCACGAGGCATCTGTTACACTCAGCGCTTTTCTTCTTTATTCCGATCCCCATCTGCTGACACGTGTGCTCGCCCGTCGTTTTAAACAAACTCTCTGCAGCCCTCCGCTCACCTCTGTCACGTCTTAAACCCCGAAAACTTAGAGGTGGGAAGAAACATCTTGAAACGCTGAGCTGACTTAAGCTGAAACTGATTTATTTTTTAGAATTTCACAGCAGAAATAGATGAAAATTAATTGTTCATTGTTACCACGACTCATTCACTTGATTCAAAAAACACAATAAGTGCTCAGGTGGCTATAAAGTGTGTGTGTTTGTGTGTGTCATCAGGATTGTATTTGTCACAGTGAGTTGTTCAGGTAAAGACCAGCGTCACTGAAATCGTGCCGTGACTCAGACTTTTCAGCCCTGATGGTCCACAGTGTACTGGCAGCTGTTCGTGCAGCTGTAGCTCTAAATTTGCTCCGGTAGTTTCCACAAGTTCACTCGACTGCTTTGTAGGAAAACACCGAAACTGACTTTTAGTAACCAAAACTGTGGAACCAACCCTCTAAATACAAATTTAGAGCAAGTTCAAGTGCATTTAATCTCTTTGTTTTCAGTTGTATGATATTACAAGGTGTCCTTAAAGTCTGGACACATAGGAAACCTTATTAATTACAATTTTTATACCTCCATAGATTAAATATGACTTTGTTGAAAGAAGAAGAATGACATCAAAGATTTGGGTTTGGGTTAAGGTTAGGTAGGGTTAGGAAAGTGATTTTTAGTGCTAGCATGAATTTTAGTCATGACCAGTTCTTCAGTTGACAGATACATTTGGTCATCCAGAACTGAGTTTTTCCATGACACTGCCCGTTTCTTTAAACTTTTTAATCACCTTCACCCAGGGGTGAAAGTAGTTTTAAATTCTTGCTGGTACTATTACCAAAACCCTCGTCTCACTCTAACTTCATGCATTTTAAAATAGCAAAGTTAAAACACAAGTAAAAGCATATTAATATTTTACTGTAGGCCAGTGGAATAGGTAGGAATTAATAACACTTGAAAATACGGTAAACTTTTTTGCTTTAATTGAAACACTGATAAACTTCCAGAATACAAAGCTCTAAGAACAGAGATGAGGTCACGAGCAAACACTCAGAATGGCACTAAACATCAAAATACATCACCTAAAAGATTTTCCACAGAGGCCTAAAGTAGTTATAGTAGTAGTAGTTAGTTTCTGATTTTCTGTGGTAATCCTTCTTCAGTGTCCCTGTCTTTTCTTTTAATCAAAGAGGTTATTTTCCTCTGCATTATTACTTTGACAAAATTTTTTTTGACTGTTTTGTAGTGCTTCTCTCCGTTTTTATTTAAAATATGCATCTGTCGATGATAACTGCTTTAAATCCTGTTGAAAGTTTTTCAGCCAATCACAAGAACGTGTGGAATTTCAGGTGTATATTACTGCTCCCCCCGTCCCGGCGCAAGTGGCCCTTGTTGATGTCTTTTGACGAGTTGTGGGAAATGTCCCAGTGCAATAAATCAAGCACACCTACTTGCTATTGGCTGCTAGTGGCCATAGCAGTCGCTGTGTTATGGAAAGTAGACACGCATGCACACTCACGTACTGCTGAGTAAACGGTCGATGGGCGGCATACTGGTGGAAGAGCGGCGTACCACCACTGGATCTTTTCCCGGTACTGCGTACCGCCACCAGATCTTTTGCCGGTACACAGTACCGGACCGTTCCGGCTTACGTTCACCCCTGCCTTCACCACTGTGGAAAAGCCAAATGGAATCCTCCTTGGATGACGTGCATTAAATTCATCTATCTTTCGATATGTCCATCCCTCACGTCCTCTGAGAAGTACCAGTTCAACTCTTTCTTCTTTCAATGAATATTATATTTATTCTGTGGAGGAAAAACAATTATAGTTAGTGAGAGTCTATGTGTCCAGACTTTAGGAACACGTGTAGATTTTTGCTAATATTTTATACTTTCCAACTCATTTTGCTTAAAAACTGACACCAAAATATTTATATACTTTTTGTACCTAATTGCAGAAAACATCAAATCATTCATTTAGTGAAATTAACATCATATCATGCAGATGAAAAACACTTTTTCCAAATGTGCACATTCACTGCTCAGATTTTTTTTAAAAAAAACAACAACAACAAGCTAAACTTGGATGTAAAACTTGCCACCTTTATTTTCATTTTCAAATGTCAGCTTTTTCACATTTTTGCAGCATAAAATATGGATATCTATCAAAATGTTTTTTTTAAATTTTAGTTTGATATATCAATTAGTTTTTAAATGCCACCTTTAAATTTTACGCTGTTTTTAAACAACAGTGGAAGACTCAGACTTTAATTCTTGAGATACCATTTGCTCATAGAATATATGTTTGAACTATTTTTTTAAATCTTACTTTATTTTAATTTTATTTTATTTATTTCAGTTGTGTGAAGGGAACTGGAAAAATAAGAATTGCTTTACTCACTGTGTTTCTGCTGTGTATATGACAATAAAGATCTCAAATCTTGAAGTTATTGTCATATAAACATAACGTCAAATTTAAATGTATGAAAATGTAGGCTGAAAATCAGTATTTACACAGTTGTTTTTTGTTGTTATGTCTGAAAATTTTTGATATTTCAAATTAAAATTTAGCGGATACCAATTTAAATATCCCCAATTTTTTGACAAAAACTTTCAAACAAATCAGAGATGGTCGAGCAGAAGAAACCTGATGATTTGTGATGAAATAACCCACCAGCAGATTAGTGCTAATTGTGGGCAGAAGCTTTACTTTCATTTCATCACCAGCTGGGCAATGCAATAAATAGTCAAAGTTTCCACAGAGTGCACAGAAAACGCTGGACATAACAGGTAAAATGTCCAGATCTATCATAATGTTGCTGTTATTTAAAAGGAGAATCTGATGAAAACCCTCCAGATGTTGGTGGAGCTCAGGTCGTATGTATGTAGATGAGGAGCTGTAACATTTGCTGCTCATGTGCTTCACCTGTGACACCAGCTGCCTTCTGTTGCATTCAGCCGAGCCAAACCACTCGACATCCGCCGGTCGATCGTCATACCAACCTTCACCTGTGGTCTCTGGCTTTGTGTAACGACTGACAGAATGAGGCTGCAGCCTGGATCTGCATTACAATGTTAAGAGGTCAATGGTGCTCATTTAGAGGAGCCAGTCAAGGGTGGGGCAGCCGTGAGGGATACCAACGAGTGTTTCCCTTCAGTAGAGTTACAGGCTTAACTGACGGTACAAAATGAAGCTATGTTGAGCAGCTGAAAGAAACTCCAAAGATGTGGTTATTACAGTTCACGTCATCATAATCAATATAACTGTATTGAAAGAGCACTTTCACGTCAAAGTGCTTTACAGGGCAAACAACAGATAAATTACAATAAAATGACAACTGATAAAAAAAACAATGGCTGAGAAGACACAATAAAACTGATAAAAATATCTAAGAAGACACAGTACCTCACAAGTTGTGATTCATATACAACACAGAACAAGTGAGTCTTTAGCTTTTCTTTGAACACCTCTACTGACCAAGCTTGGCAAATGTCAGATGAAAGAGCGTTCCAAGAAGACCGTGCACGGAAATAAAAAGCCTGTGCCCCGACTGTCTTCTTTTTAACTCTAGGTACAGTCAGCAGATCATCATCATCAGTGCGCTTCCTCCGGTTGTTGCAGATTGGGCATCAATATGCGATATTTGTCTCCACAAAGTTCGATCACCATCAGATGAGTTAAGAGATAAAAGGTCAAGTCCTGTCCATGAGTGGACGTTGTCAAACCAGCGTTTGGTTCCTCTTACCGGCTAACATTCCTTTGAGACATACACTACCGTTCAAAAGTTTGGGGTGACATGGAAATGTCCTTATTTTTAAAAGAAAAAGATTTTTTTTCAGTGAAGGTAGCATTAAATTAATCATAAATCCAGTCTAGACTTTGTTAATGTGGTAAATGACTAATCTAGCTGTAAACGGCTGATTTTTAATGGAATATCTCCATAGGGGTACAGAGGAGCATTTCCAGCAACCATCACTCCTGTGTTCTAATGCTACATTATGTTAGCTAACGGTGTAGAAAGGTTAACTGATGGTTAGAAAACTCCTGTGCAATTATGTTAGCACATGAATAAAAGTGTGAGTTTTCATGGAAAACATAAAATGGTATAGGTGATCCCAGACTTTTGAACGGTAGTGTATCTTACTCACACCATGGGTTGATCTTTTGATATGACCAAATAATTTAAGTACTCTTGATTTAATAACTCATGTAATCGGCTTCAGTTTGGTAGTGTTGAGTAGTTCACTGATAGGAATACGGTCACTGAGGCGATTGTTAGGCATCAGTCTCATAATCTGGTTCTGAAATACAGTCAGATTTTGGAGTGACTTTGTTCTCCAGGTAACACAATCAAGACCGTGTAACACAACTGGCATGATGTAAGTGTCAAAGATCTTGGATTTCCGATGATAAGGAACTCATTTTGATGTTAGGACTTGTTTATTTTTGTTGAAAGCTGCCCAACCTAGAGCGATGTGATGCTGTACAGCGACCATTCCTTTGTTGTCTGATGTGACCGATTTATACAAATTCAGTTACCTCTGAAATGTGAGTTTTTAGACTGGCATTGTTTTTGTCATGCATTTCATTTTTGAGAAGTTGTTTAAGCCAACCTCTAGTGCATGCTTGGCAAGTACTTTCTAAAAGTTTTGTAAATCCGACAAACACAATGCACAGGAATAACTCAAATGCAGACACAAAGCAGAAACCAGCATGTCTTGTCTGTTTCTATTTCTGTTCTGACCAGATGAGAGAGCAGCCGACTGGCCCTGTGGTCAAGAGGCTCCGGCCAGACTTTGTCCAAACGGGACCGTGTGCAAAACATACTGGACCGGACCCAACTTTGGTATCACCAACTTCGACAACATCCTGTTTGCAGTGCTGACGGTGTTCCAGTGCATCACCATGGAGGGCTGGGTGGACATCCTCTACAGCGTAAGTCTATACATACCAATAACTCTGACTTATTGTATACTATAAGCCTGAATTCATTCGGTCTGCCTTTTTTCTTCAATACCGACTTTGACCATCTTGCAATGTTTGCTATACTATTGTTTGTTGGGGTTTTTATGGTGACTTTGTCAACGACGCACTTAGATCCACAGTAGACTTTGTTGTGGGCTGGAGCAGACAGTCAAAAGATAACCTGCATGTTCCAGGATTTACCACTAACCAGAAGGATGTACTTGACAAATGAGGTTGAAAAGAATTTTGAAGTTGTTTGGGGGAGGGGTTGGCCTTTTTCGGCTTCATTCATAGGACAGCAGTGAGAGAGAGACAGGAAAGTGGGGAGAAGAATGGGGGCAAACCTGCAGCAAAGGGCCATGAGCTTGATTTGAACCCATGACCACTGTGTCAGGGACTATAGCCCCTGTTTATGGGTCGCTCACTCAAGCTGTTGAGCTCCCGTTGGGTTTTTACAGTTAAAGAGCAATGCAAAGCAAGGCGGAAATCACATTTAAAAAAAGCTCTTAGTTGTTAGGGATGAAGATGGAAAAGAATTGGACTTTTTTGCAACAAATGTACAATATAACAATAAAGAATGCGCACAAATGTAACTTCTTTAGCTTGCGACAACTCATCATGCATTGTCCTGGTTCAAAGTAGGTTCACCTTCAAAGATAGAACACTTCTTCCTTCATATTTTAAGCAAAGTACTACCAAGAACTGTATGAAATGTGTTCTTAGTGGACTAGAACCACAAATTCTTACTAAAGTAATTGTAATTGCCATTTTGTTATCAACAGGTATGCATCTCTTTACTATTATTACACAGTAAAATAGCATGTTTTCCAGAAGAAGACAACAAGCAGTCTAAGAACACAGTCTAATCCAGGCTATTACCACAGTGAGTAGCTAAATGTACATGAAATTTTTCTGGGTTTTTCAGAGTCGAAGTGTCACTGCAGGATATAAACTCTTCCTGTGGCAAATCTGTGTTTAACAATTGGATTTCACAAACTGTAACAAAACATAATAAGATTTTTGCTATGGAATTTGTTAATGATGTGTACTTATTTGCATTGAAATGATTGGTTTTAATGATCTCAAGGCGTTTCCTCAGGGCAGCCTTGACGGCGTTTGTAAAGTTAGGCATGCAGAATCATGTTATTTCTGCCATTAAACATTTTCGTATGTTTAGTGAATGTTTTGCCTCCGGGAACCACTAGCAGTGCTGCAAATTCTTCAAAGCATGAATAATTCATTCAGAAGATGATTTATTTCAGCATACATGTTTTTTTTTTTTTGCCACCCTTGTTCTTAACATTCATAGAGAGGCGCAGCTGGTAATGGAGTGGAGAGCAACGTTTGCATTGATTTGACCTTTATGGTTTTTCGTACTGGATCACAGATTTAAACATGACATCCTACGAAGGTATTATTGTAGCAAAACTATTTGTAAACATGTGTGGAGAGTTGTTTGTCTGTATCTCAGTCTGTGTATCCGTAGTGATGTTTACTCCACCAAGGAATGCGGCGGAGTTATGTGACGATCGGCGTTGGTTTGTCTGTCTGTCTGTCTGTCTGTCTGTCTGTCTGTCTGTGAGCAACATTACTCTAAAATGGATGAATGGATTTGGATGGAATTTTCAGGTAAGGTCAGAAATGACACAAGGACCAAGTGATTAGATTCTGGCAGTGATACAATTTATAGTCTGGATCCATGGATTAGCTAAAGATTTCTGTATCATTGTAAGATAGTGGCACAGCGTCACTGTAACTATGACTACAAGTGAACACGACGTCAGCTGCCTTCTGATGTAGTGTTCACTTGTAGTCATAGTTACAGTGACTGTGATCCTATTGCAAATAGACCTCTGCAGACCACAATTTTTTCAAAAATTTCATTTGTCGGAAATCATACAACGACTGAGCAGCCTTGGCAGACTACTGCACTCTCTGAGTGCTTTTCTTGTTGTAAATGTGTAAAATAATTTGTAAATGCAGGCTGAAATTTGTCAATCCAAGCTGGAATGTCTTTTCAAAATTTGTGTATCTGTCATTAGGTTTTCAAATGTGTAAAAGATCTGCTAATCTGTATTGAAATTTGCATACGAAGATCTGTAAATGCGTTCAAAGATATTAACAGATGAAAAGTGTAAGTATTTGGTCACAAGTGCTGGAAATACTGACAAACATCAGTCACAAATCAAGCGGGCTTCACAACTGGATGTCTTTTTCCGTGTGGCGTCTGCTACGCTTCTGCCAGGGGAGATTTGTATCTCAGGGGTTTTTGTGCCCTGAGCTTAGGCTCACAGGCTCGTGCATTCTAGCTGGCACATTTGAAACCCTAATTACAGATGCACAAATTTTGAAAAGACATTTGCAGATTCCGGTTTGCACTGACAAATCTCAGTATCCATTTACATATCATTTTGCACATTGACAGATTGTTATACAGACACACATCTCTCCATGCACATTTACAAATAGTTTTGCTACAGAAATACCCCACATACATCCACCATCATAAATCTGCAAATCTGAGACTATCTCACCTTTGCCTTTCTGTGTCCTGAAATCCAAAAAGAGCGAACAGGTGAACTGGGAGCAGATGTCAGTCTGAGTTCTGCATGAATTGTAACGTAGCAGCAGTGGAGCAGTGGACACTGTACCTGTCCAGAGTTAGTGCACTGTTGAAGAAATTTCACTCTCAGTCCTTCAAAGTTTGCTGTAGTAGGGTGTTTATTGGAATTTCAGCATACAGTGGGTTTATCAACACAGAGCATGAGTCAGTGAAGGTAAGTCGACCCAGAGCATTGGGAGAGTCCACATTTTATAGGGGTGTCAGAGGGTAGAGAGGGGGCCATATGTAAATAGAAGGGTGAATAATGGTTAATTTGCGTTTGATTGCTAATCAGTAGCAGAGAGTAAGACAAAAACTACAAAGAGTAATTGAATCAAAAGATCTGGCAAACAGATGCAAATGGAAAGGTGTAACAACAAAAGGTAAGAGGAGGTCTGACGGACAGTAACGAATAACAAAAGATAAAGCATTATGGATAACTGTGGGCAATGGAATGAAGGGGATGACATTAGCAAAAGGTGTGCTGTTTTCTTCATCGGTACGAATGCAGAGAATATGAATCAGAGAATGTGTTCATGTTTTTATTTGCATTTTTTTACGTGCTGTTTTCTTGCTGGGCTGCACAGTGGCGTAGTGGTTAGCACTTTCGCCTTGCAGCTAGAAGATCCCCAGTTTGCGTCCCAGCCTTTTTGGGATCTTTCTGCATGGAGTTAGCATGTTCTCCTGTGCATATGTGGGTTTTCTCCAGGTTCTACAGTTTCCTCCCACAGTCCAAAAACATGCTGAGGTTAATTAGTGATTCTAAATTGTCTGTAGGTGTGAATGTGAGTGTGATGTAACCCTGTGATAGACTGGTGAGCTGTCCAGGGTGTCTCCTGTCTTCACCCAAGTCAGCTGAGGTAGACTCCAGCCCCTTGCGACCCTAATGAAGGTTAAGTGGTGTATAGTTGATGGATGGGTGGTTGTTTTCTTGCCGTTTTTAGTGTTTGGTAAATTTAGACGTGGTTAAGTTTGAAAAAAGATCTTCTTCTTTTCCTTTCTTCTTTTAACTCCAGGGGCCAATCATCTGCCTCCATCTAATCTGATCCTCTGCATCTTCTTCTCTCACACCAGCTAACTTCATATCCTCTTTCACTACATCCATAAACCTCCTCTTTAGTCTTCAAAACTCAGCATCCAGCTACTGATATATTCACTATCCCTCCTCTGTCCATCTCCATACCATCTCAGTCTGGCCTCTCTGGCTTTATCTCCAGAACATCTAGCATGCACCGTCCCTCTGATGGACTAATTTCTGATCCTATCCATCCTGGTCACCCCCAAAGAGAACCTCAACAGTTTAGTCTCCGCTACCTCCAGCTTTACCTCCTGTCTTCTCCTCAGTGCCTCTAAACCAGACATCACTGGTCTCACCGCTGGTTTCTACACCTTTCCCTTCATTCTTGCTGATACTCTTTAATCACATAACTTTAGAAAAGCATGGTTTCGGTTAAAAAATAAACCTTGTTGCTAATTAACTTCACTTCCATGACATCTCCAACACAGACTTTACATGCACTTTTGGTTGTTCTTGTCTATTTGTTAAAACGGAGGTTTTAGGTTTTATTTTATGTTTGCTGTAATTTCTTTCATCTCTGCTGAATCCATTATGATTAACGTCACCTTTTATATTTGCATTTTATTTGACCGTACATTGAGAGGAAACATGTTTGGAGAGCAGGTCTGAATGTTTTGTAACTTCCTCTGTCTGGACTCAAAGCAGATCTTGTGTCTTAGAAAACTGGGTCACTGGTTCAACCCCCCAAGCATCACAGGGTTTTAGTGCTTCTTCTCTCTGTTACTAACCCAAACAGTTTTGTTATCTAAATACCAGCACCTCTCTGGTTTATTCAGTGGAGTTAAAAGCATGATATCGCCTCATAAAAACCACTCGATCCTAAAACTTAAACAGAAAAGAAGATTCCCTAAAGGGTGAGGGCTGTTCAGCCAAGCAGAACTAAAGAATGGAGGAGTGACTGGGTCCCACAATGACTGACTGACCCAGAACTGCATCTGTTTCATTCTTTTTTATCAAATTAAAACCACAAGCATCATATATCAGACTAGCAGTTACCGCCACATGAAGAAAGACAACTCAAAGTTCCACTTAAAGACCAAAAAATGTTGATGGTATGAAGGTTTGAAGGGTTTTTCCTGGGGTTGGTGCATTGTTTGTTACAAGCAGTTTTTAACTTGAAGTGGAGCCCGATTTAAATTTAAAATCTTGCGGTCACCATTAGAAACAGGTAGGAGTGATAGTCTGTCAAGAGAAAAGGCTTTACTTATGGGGTATACAGCAAGTGAGATAGAAAGAAAAGTCAGTTTTATGCTTTAATGCTCTTCATATGATGATTTATTCATCATTGGTATACTTTCATTTATATGGCAATACTTGGACTTTTGCCCACCTACATTTGTTCTGATCTTTACTCTTTCCGTTCACAAGGTTATTTGCTTACTGTTACATATGTCCGTGCTGAATTGGATTAAAAAGCTTTTGTTTATTCTGCACCTTTTGTGTAAAATATGTCACTGAAAGACTGACCTTTAAATCCAAATAGTGAATTATTGAGGCAGACTCAACAACGTGCTTTTGTTTTTTAGAATTTGCTCGTAAATGATGTAGTCCTTTTTATTTATTTATTTATTTATTGATTGATTTTGCTGTTGCTTTAACTGTGTAATTTTGTAACTGTGTTTGCTGCTGCCTGTCCTAGCCAGGACTCCCTTGAAAAGTAGGTTCTTAGTCTCAATGGAAATTCTCCTTGTTAAATAAAGGTTAATAGATATATAAATTTCAGATTTATATTTCATGGTAAAATATTGTTGAGATGCATTAAAATAGCAGACACGGTTGTTCTTGCATTCAGTTCATTAAAAAGTGCCTAAAGTGAAAATCTTTTTTTTTTTTGTTTACCTTGTCATCATGGTGTTTTTACATGCTGGGACACTTAATGAGCGAAAGAAGCAGTCAACACCACGACTGAACGTTTCCACCTTGTCATCAGTGGACTTTCAGGTTTAGACTTTCAGAATTTCTTGTTCCCAACATGACGAACTAAGCCTCTAAACGTGCAGGGTGGTGCTTCCTCTATCTTTATCCTTCTTCAAAGTCAATTTTCTGTTCAAACAATAGTGACTGAATTACTCCAGTATTACAACTTACCACTGCATAGCGTAGAGTAGTTTCACAGTGTTTGCAGGAAGCAGGAAGTAGTGGATTGAAGGAATGGCATGGACTTTGTGAGGTAGTCTCAACAGGTTGTCTACTCTTCGTAAAGTTGTCGGTTCGATTCCCAACACCTCCATTGTACAGTTGTGAGTGTGTGTGAATGGGAGAATGAGCAACACGCTGTAAGGTTTGTTTGTTGAACCTGACTAAGGCTAAAATGTTCTCTGTAAGTGTGGACCATTTACATTTCAAAGATCTGCATATTCTAGAAGAAGCAAAGATGTAAAGTTACACCTCAACACTGCCCTTTTACAAAACGAAACTGAAATGAATGACGTTTTGTTTCTGATTTGTAGACCTTTTCAGTTCATGGTTAGTACTTCTTGGATCTAGCTGACAGTTTTGATGCATTGTCTCTGCAAAGGGTAGCTAGCTCCATCCTTTATACAGCACAAAAATACAGAAGTAGAGCGTGTAGCCAAAACATACAACACAGGAAGAGAAGACATTAAGATCAAAATCTAACCATGAGAGACCCAACTTCATGAAGAAATCAAACAAGAAATTGACTTCAAGCTCAGCTTTGGAAAAAAAGGGAATCTTTGGCAAAAAACTTTCTAAATGTGTGTGTCTATTCAGGTCATTGTGTTACTAATAGTTTTAGTAAGAAGTAACTGAACTGTTTTTGTTTTGTTTCATCCAAGATTCGTTTGCAGCTCAGAGGTGAAGAAGCTCTTGGTTGAGAGGCAAAACATCTTCAGCAAAGTTTATTTTTTATTTTACTTTAGCCCTTATTATGTAGTCGATTCCTGGACTGGACCTTAACTTTAAATACTTAGTTTGGTCAACTCAATCTGAGAGCAGCTGTTACTATAACTTAAAATATTATTCTTAAAATTAGAATGTAATGTTTGGAACTTATTACTAAGGGCTTCCAAAAAAAAAAAGAAGAAAGTTGAATGTTTTATATCCCCTTAATGCTGAGGTAAATGAAGCTACATGTACAATAAATACAGAATACTGATTTTAGATTGACTATACTTTAACCACCTCATCTGTCCATTATTCATTTAGGTTTTAGTTAATGAGACGCTGCGTTCATTAGAAGCCTTAGTGCTTCATTTTTACTTCTAATTATCATTCTTTAATTATATACCCGCCTGTGTTTAATGCGCATTTCCTTTTTCTCCACAGTCTTCATTACTGCTGCTGTAAATCCCCTCGTGCTGTTTATGTCTCCGTTTCTGAACAGAGCATTTAAAACTCCGTAAATCAGTAGGAATACATAATCAGCCTCTGCTAAGATTTCTCCTCGTTATGTGCAAGATCCTCTTTTAAATGCCTGCAAAGAAAAGAGAAACTCTCCTTACAGGTGACATAAAAATCATTGATCCGTTGAACTTATTGCTTTATTATCTGATGCCCACATGTAATCCTATTTCTCATGTTTCCCCCTTTCTCTTCATTTTCCCTCTTTACTGTGTTTACATCCTCCTTTAATTCCCTCAGCGTGTCTCCTTTTCCTTTTCGCTGCCTCATTTCTTCTCCCTCTCCTTCATCTTTTCAGTCTCCCAAGAGAGAGCAGCTAACTGGCTCAGAATATGTGAGCCACTTAGCGAGTCATGTTTCCTCCTTTTTTCTTCTCGCTCTTCCTCGTTTCGCTGCAAACATCTCCTGTAGCTTTTTCTGCCTCATTATCCTAAAGCGCTGCAGTCCCGCACTGCTGTGATCTAAGAATGCCTTTTCTCTCAGTCGGAACTTTTTTCTTTGTGTTTTCGGCCTTTTGCTTCCAACGGTCAAAGTCGGTTCTTTCGATCCGCCGGTTATTTATTCTTCCAGCCGTTTTGTGCGGCTTTTATTGCTCCATTTTGTGTCCACCTGTCCAATCAAGTCTGTATCCTTCTACTCATTAATTTAATCTTCTTGTTCTCTGTGGCTTTATTTTTAGTTCTTTCAGTCTTTTCCTTTGCAAGACGAAACTGATATAGACACGTGAAGGTCTGTTTTATTAAGTTGAGAGAGATTTCTGATCACTTAGATGCTGTTTTGACAGACAAACTTAATGTTGGGAGTGTTTTTCTTGATCTGACTGCTGGTTTTACGGGTTTTATTACATTCTACGATGTCTTGCTCTCTGGAGTGTGATTTTTTTTTTCAAAGCTGACCAAAGTTTAGCCCCTTTCTAACAACTGTTTACTCTTTACTTGGATATGGAAAATAATTGTCTATGGCAGACTGGCATTTCCACAATTCTTGGCATAAATCAACTCCTCAAGAGTTTAAGTTGTATTTAACTGTACAGCAAAAGTAGTTTCTGTAATTTCTTATTAGTTACTCCGTGAAGGAACGCTGTGGAGTTCTGTGATGATCAGCGTACGTTTGTCCATCTGTCTGTCCGTCTGTCTGTTTGCAATATTACCCAAAAACAGAATAATGGATTTGAATGGAATTTTCAGGAAAGATCAGAAATAACACATGGATCAAGTGATTTGGCAGTGATGCGGCTTATAGTGTGGATCCAAGGAGCTGTTAAAGATTTCTGTATCATTGCGAGATTGCGTCACGTTGTCACTGTAACTATGACAACAAGTGAACACTACATCAGCTGACTGCTGATGATCACATGATCGCGATCCTACTATAAATCCACCGTTGCGGACTTATCAGGACTTATCCGTTGGAAATGATACAAGGAACAATTGATTGAGTTGTGGGGGTGTTTCTAAGTCCCATCAATTCTCGCCGCCCATTGCATGTTTAGGTCACGTGATTCAGTTTCTGCACATAACGTACACATACATAACACATGCCTGTGCTCAGTGGAAGGCCATTTTTTATGAAAGATTTCATCTGTCGGAAATGATACGACTGAGCAGCTTTGGAGGAGTACTGCACTCTCTGAGTGCTTTTGCTGTTGCACAGGTTGATAGAGTGATAGGTTTAACAGCTGAAACTAAACTTCTTGAACACAAGTTATGTTTGTACTTGGTAATTAAAGTTAATTCTGATTCTAAAGTGGGAATCAATGAAGTAATTCTATTCTATGCTATTCTCTACTATTTTCTTCTACTATATCAGTATCTTTGCATCTTTGCCTTTCTCTCTGTTTGTTTCAACTGCGACAGACTAGTTTTTGTTGTTTATTCAGATGACTATATTGCAATTTTGTCATTTACCCTCGGAAACAATAAAATATAAATGATTATTGAACTATGCAACATTTTATAGAACAAGTAATGTATTTTCTCTCATTGTGAATATTAATATTAACCTCCTTAGATCCCATTGGCTGCTCAGGGTGTCAGTTTTGGAAGTGAAATGCTGTGATTGGTTGACAAGAAACTACTAGCATAAGAAACGGGCTTGGTGGGTTTCTGGCAATTTGGTAACTTATATTTAGGACTTCTCGTAGTGATATATTTGAGTATTTTAGATTAAAATGAGTTCACACTGGTAGGTTCACATTGTCTTTACAGTTTCTTGTTGGGAGAGGAGCTGTTTTGTTTTGCTCACACCATTCAAAGGCAGTATTGTATTTATCTTTAAATGATTCTGCTCATCAGCTCTGATTCTTTGAGTTTCAGATGTTAAGAGTTACTGCAACAGTATAATCCTGCTTTTACAATAATGCACGATTAATAGTAATAACAATCTAATGCTCTATGATATAAACAGCCACACTTGCTTACTTTCAGTGACATTTTCAATGCCAGACTTTCATTGTGTGGTTCAGTAATGGATCTCAGTCCTTCCTCCACCACTAAATAATTAAATGATCTGAATTAATATAGTTACTATGATTTCTACCCACTAATGTGATCACTGCATATCGGCTTTAAGGAAGCTGGTGATGCTGACTGGTAGGTTTGTTGTGTGAAGTGTGTGAGACATGAAGCAGCTGCAGTTTCAGTAAAGTGTTGCTATAAATGCAGTAAAGTTGCTTTAACTGGCTGTATTGAGTCTCAATAAGCACAATAGTCAATAAAAGTCTCTATGTTGTGTTCACAGAGAAGACAAAGAGTCCGCGTTTGTGTGATGTTAGTGCGGCATTCTCCCGAATTCTTCACCTGCAAACAGCTATTTAAAAACAAATAAATGTTATCAAGGGAAGCACAAAGCTGTAACCATGGCGACATGAGTATCTTTTCTGCTTTCGTCCATCTTTTAGGATCTACTTTGGTGCTTTAATGTAACAATAATGGAGTCCAATCAGTTCTTTTAAAGTGTTTAGTAGCAGCATTTGTTAAATTAGAGGGATTGTTCCAAGACAGTGCTGTTCACCTGCTAATTCAGCAGCTCGGTAATGGCTGAGTGGGTAACCGAGAATAATGCAAGAATTATGGTTTATTAAGACAAATGCATAAGGAGACATGAAGACACACTGGCATTAAACTCGCATAATTAGTGGTGCAGAGAGACACCAATAGATATCTAGCATACAAACGCTACCCTCTTTATGAACTACTAGCGTTGAAATTCAACTTTCTTAATGACTCCGTTGTAATTTGAGTTTTAGAAGTGGTTCTAAGTCTGGTTATTCATTGCAAAGACAGCCATCATTGTGGATTTTTCTGTACAATCCAACAATGTGGCAGATGAAGAGTTTTTCTAATTCACCTCAGTCTCATTCTTGCTTATTACCATTTTTTTTTGCCTATTTTTATGTTGCTCTAACCTCTTGAATGCATCTACATAGGTTTGAATGAAAATGTTGTTAGAGCAGATTTAACCTTCTCCTCCTTATATGCTACTTTTTATATCAGGATACCTCATTATTAGTATTATTACTTACATAACCGGCCCTGATGAGATGCTTAATAAGCTGACCTTTAAAGAATGACTGTAGCTTTTGGTGCTATTTAGGCCCAATATGACGTTCAGCGCAGCAAAGCAGTGTTTTTCTCAGCTGTTTCATTGTACATTTCTCATTTTCTAAGCCTTTTTCTACTCCTATTGGGCTATTTATTCATATTTAATATCCTTCATTTTTCCAGTCATCTTTGCAGAATAAGTGGTATATTTGGTTGCTGTTTTCTCTTGTATTTCTTGTGAACTGATGACATGATTCATCTTGACTGAAAACATTCTTAGCCTTGACTCAGACTACATGGAAGTTTCCATCCAAGCAAGGCCAAAATATTCTGCTGCTCCAACAAAGTTTATCCAACAGGAACAAACAAACTCTCACAGTTTTGTGTCAGGAGAGCAGAGAGGAAAACCCAACGGTGGAATGAACCGGGCAGCCAGGAAGAGTTTAAAAGTAGCTTATTGGCAAAAAACACAGGAGCTTGTAGGCAGGATAGCAGGTTGGCAGGCAAACCAATCCAGATGGCAAGGCAGAGATTGTGGCCCAAACAGGAGGGAAAATGGTCAAACAGGTAATCTCGGAAAACAGACAGAAAAACAAGGATAGAGGGTTCAGGCAAACTGACAACAACAATCTTGCAAGAAGTGAAAGAAGTGGAGAGCAGGGTTGCAGCAGAGTTATCGTTTTTGTAGAGGAAGGTTCTGACTGTTTCCAACAACATTAACTGAAGTATCCAAGTTGGAACCGTGATAAGAGCAGATAGAGTTCTGTAGACACTAATGAAAGATGCTTCCTTTCTAATCTCCTTCAGCAGGTAATAAACTGATCCATCCTATAGCAAAGGAAAGAACCTAAAGTCATCCCACAATTCCTTTGACAGCAACCATAGGCTGTATATAAACAACCAAGTCACCACAAAATTATGTTTGATTACAACTGAACTGCATTCTCAATCATATTTTAAGGGGAAATATATTTGCTGCCAGAGTACATTTGCTTGTAACTTTTCACAAATCTGTTTCTAATCAGTGTATCTTTACCACTGGTTTTACAGCTTCACTGTTCCTTTTCAGCCACCCAATCTGATACTAGATGAGGCATCACCCAGCTTCAAACATGAAGTGATAGGATCGTCTTTTAACCCAAGCCATGGCATTTTTCTTACCCTAACCAGATAATTGTTAGTGCCTAGCCTTGTCCAAGCTAGGGTGTTATCTCCCGAAACCAAACAATGTAGTTTTTGTGCTTGAACCTAGCCAGAGAGTAGGGCTGGGCGATTTGGTCTAAAAAAAAAAATCTCCGATTTTTTTAAAGAAAAATTTGAATTTCGATTCGATTTTTTCTTTCAATGCACTTAAAAATTACTGCAGACATCAGATATACTGTCAAAAGTAACTTTATTGCTGTAATTGTCCTCAGAATAAAAAAAACGCATGTAAACAATTTAATGAACAAGTTAATGAGGCTCTGTAATTCAACAATTTCCCCAGGAACTGAGAGCATCTTTTAATCCGTGGGCAATTATTTCACCGGTGTGGTAATCGGGGAAATATGCTGTCTGGAGGCAGATGCTGTGCATGGTCCAGCTGTGAGACTCATGTACGGCTGCATTGTCCGGCCACCTCCTCCAGCTCGTTGCGGCTCTTTTGCCGAGTGGTATTGTACAGGTGAGGCAGCGCCACATCGGCGAAATACTTGCGACTGGGTACAATGTACCTTGCATCTAACACTTTCAACAGCTGCAGTCAATTCCAGCCATTTTCAGTGCAAAAAATCGCTAATATTCTATTTGTAAATAAAAAAATATGACGAGAAATACAGGGAATATTGGACGCACATCGTGAGGTGCATTTCCTTGAAAACGACCGATTCATGGATTTTATACCGACTTCAGGACATGTTTTGGACAAAATAGTTTACTGGCTTGTGTCGTCTGGATGTAAAAGGTTGGATTATGGCCGTTTTTTGTGGAATATTTTCATCTGTGTGTAATAATGAACCCGGAAATGTGAGTCGCGCTGTGTGCGTTGAAGCCGTGTATAGAGAACGGATGGATGAATATTCGTTGTTTGTCGGACAAATGTGTTTATATTACCCGCTGTGGTAATCGCATGTGAAAGTGGTTTATACCGGCGGATTCATGAGAATCTAAGCTTTCCATCGACGTATAGTGTTTGTATAATCGCGTTTGGAGCTTTCGGACATTCTTGAAATTCCTATGCAAATTAGTAGGCGTACCGCCGGCGGTACACTGAAGTTTTAAACATACTTTGCAGCGAGGCTTTGTCTGTTGTTCGTCTGAAGCATCAAAACCGAACCAGTTCCAAATGATTGAGTTAGCTGTGCCTTTCTTTTGAATGAGTTCTCTGTTACATGCTGCCGCTGCCACGGGGAAAGGGGCTGTGTCACACCGCGCTACGGAAGCCCACGAGGAATGGGCGGACGGAAAGCGAAAGATGCCGGAAAACTGCGGGGGAAAAACTCGAGTTTGCAAAATAAAAATCTTTTTTAGCAACAAATTCGATAAATCGATTAAATCGATTTTTTGCCCAGCCCTACCAGAGAGCAAGTAAAAGTAAACAAGAACTTAATTTTGACACTGATAGTCCATTATGAAGTGCAAACTCTGTTCCTCTGAGTGAAATTCTGGTTTCTAGTTTATACTAATGTCCTCCTACCAAACATGGACTTTGTTTGTTCATTCAAAATGGCTGCTTTGACCATTACAACACAGGTCACACGTTCCGTTTATATACAACCATTTAGTTGCTATAAAAGATGGGATTAGTAGTTTTTGTAACATAAATTTGTTCAAAACTGAGAAACAAAAATGCTTTGGATGTTAAAGATATACTCAGGATGAACATGGTGCAGAACTTGGATGTGAGTTGCGGTCAAAAGACTGTCACACCTTCCTGGCAGCCTCCCTCGCTTTTATCCCCACCCTTCAACCACTAGATGGGGTTAGCTCAAGAAGAACAGAAATTAATTTCAGGAACGCTATCATCCTTGCTCTTACAATAGTCTTTGGGTCTAAAAAATAAAGCCAATGACATGCCTTAAACTTTTATTCCCTCTGAAGACCAGCAGGGGGCGACTCCTGTAGTTACCAAAATAATTTGATTGTATAGAATTTAATGGAAAAAAAAACTAGTCCTTGCTTGTATCTTCTCAGAGAATAAACATTCTCCTCATGGATTTAGAGTCTCAGATTCTAGATTTTAGTCTTCTTCAACGCAGTGTGATGTTGATTTTGTAATTTATGGCTCTATTTACCATAAAATAACTAATATAGAAGCATCTATTGTGATTGTTGGAACCACCTCTTTTATGCTTCAAAAAACCAAAATGCCAAACTCGTGGCTGAACAACAGCCCATAACACCGATGGAAGTCATCACAGTTGCAACATCCATCTTTTATATACAATCTATGAAAGAAACACACCATACGTGGCATATCGGCAACATTTCAGTCCAATTCCATCTGAAGACCCTAACATGGAGTCTGTTGTAAAAAAAAAAAAAAAAAAGTCAGATCCTCGTAGCAAAGTGGTTCTCTTCTTTCTTTTTTTGTGTTCTTATAAATTCTCCTCTTCTTCTGATGTTCTCCATTGTGGTCTAAGAAAAATGTCAAGAAAAAGAACTAGAATGTCATTTTTTTCCCCCACTGTACAACCCCAGTATACACAGTGGAGCTAACTGGGAATAACCTGGATGTGACAGACAGGTTACACGGCTGTGAATAGAAGTCCGGTGACATCTGGAGAATGGATGGGGAAAATAGCTATAGCAAAGCAGTGGAGCGTGCATGCATGTCATACCATTAAAATGCCGAATCTACACATGTAGATGCACTATCAGTACAGAAGCATGGGGGAGGGGGAGGTCTATTACATTATAAAGCTCGAATAGCACTGAGGCGGGGGCTGCATTTGGAAGATTATATACTTCCCCGTAACCCAGTGTTAACCTCGCAGATTGATGACTGTGTCTGCGCTGTCCAGAGGGGAATCGCTTAGACTGTCTTTTATAATGGTGCAAAAGAAAATGCAGAGTGCCTCCCCTCATCCTCCCCGTTTTCCCTCATTTCTGCTCCTTCTGTTCCTTCCTTCCTCACCGGCGTTTGCCCCCCACCTCCCTGGTTACTTCGCCTCCCTCGGCGAGGCCATGTTGCAAGATCCCATGGTGTCCCAGCAGCTGATGTAGTGGAACGAAGCCCTGCTGTCTGCCATGTTATTCCTCAGCTGGAGGGAGTGGTTGACAGTGAGGCTGCTTTCAGACTGACAACAGCACCGGCTGTAATGGTGTTAGCATGTTGGTGCTGGTGCCAGTGGAAAAACAGGAATTTTAGTTAGAAGGTATGTAAAATGCCTCTCTTCAACCCCTAAAAACTCAGTTCTGTGTATCAGACTTGTATATTTAAATGTTTTCATTAATAGAATTATCCTTCCCCACCTCTAAAGTCTCGTAGATCTACCCCTACGCCGTTGCTTCTTCTAGAATGTGCAGATCAGTCAAGTTTGCACCTTTCTTTTCATTCAACTTTCCCCACACAGATTCTGAGGCAAAAATAGTGATTCAGAAAGCTCCAACCTGCAAGCTGACAAGATTGGTTCCTTAGGTTTGTTGTAGGGTTTTGATTCGAGTCTTTTAATATTTAGCTTTACCTGCCTCTTTTCAAATCCAAACCCAAAACTCATCTGTTCAAGACTATTGATTCGCTCTAACTGCCTCTTTCTTTCTATATGCTTTTTAAAATCTCTATGTATGTTTTTTATAGATCCTTTTGTATGGTTTTTATCTGTTCTGCTGTATTTGTTTCCTTGTAAAGTTTCCTTGGGTGTCAAGAAAGGTTATTGTTATTATTATTATTATTGTTATTACTCACCATGTCCCAATCCAATACCATTTTCTTAGATAAAACACACTTAAAATACATTAAAGTTGTTCAAATCAATCAAACACAATAGTAATATTTATGCTTGACAGCCGAAAAGCTTTGCAGTGCATTAACAAAAAGCGTTTCTGCATCCAAGCAGTTCCTTAATGTTCCTCATGTGATCATGAACCGTGTTGTGAAGCTCTGACATTGACATTGTCTGAAATGTAGTGTGGAGAGGTTAGGGTGTACTAAAAGATCCGAAAAGTGTCCATAAACTTTAAAAGGTCGCAAAAACCACCTAAGGAGGCGTTCAGTCAGACTACGAGCAGATTTGTATTGGCAAACAGAGAGCATTTTAGCAATTTAACTAGCAACGGGCACCATGACTGAGATGTCTGTGATGGTTAATGCCTTCCTGTCAGTCTTGATGTGTTCTATACAAAGTGTCCTGCCAAATCCTGTGCTGTCCTATCCTCATGCTGAAGCTAACTATGTTAAACTTTTGTCACAGTGTAACATCATCCATTGCCCTGAAACATGAATGATGACTCTTAATTTATTCTAAATTGTGAAGTGTTTTGGCTTCTGATAAGCCTTCAGCTCATTGCAGTACAACTCAAAACCAGCATTCACGTTACATATTTCATTGACTCATTGGAATTTGTACCAACTTGGGTCTGTCTCCCACACAGTATGAGTAAAGGTTACGTAGGAATACTGTAGAAAGCAGCTACACTTTCATGGAAATCTGGTTTCTTCCTGTGTTTCCATGTTCTATGATGTTTTTCTACGCCAGAAGACGAATCTTGCAGGGTGAAGCTTTTCATGTCATTCCTCTTCCTGTGTATCAGTTATTGGTTTGAACACGTCTCGCCTGATTACACTAATGCTACGACTTGCCATTGTGTGGGTTCGAATAGTTTCACTTGCAGATGAGCTGGTGTGCTTGAACTGCAACGATTCTGTAGAAAGCAGTGATCTAGAGTTACATTAAAGTCATTTACAGGTAGGAAATGACTAATTTTGTGGGAAAAAAGCTTGTGAATATGTAACTTTGATACATAAAGATGATTTTTAAAGGTTAAATTAACAACGGAAGAAGATCTTTGATGATGTGTTTAACGCCATGTATGCTTGGAAAACCAGCCTCTTAGTTCAGTTTGATAGAATGTGGCTGATTGCTGTGCATGTATTGTGTCATCTTGTAAATGTGGGTTTCTTTAATCATGATCCAGTCAGGGAATTGCCAGAGAAATGATTGTTGTAATCATAATTTCAAGATACCCCGTAGCACCAATAATGCATCAACATGTCATTGAAAATAATGAGTCCTCTTGTGGGGCCTAAAGAAGACTGAAAGACCATACCCAAGGCCTTGTTACATGTTAATATCCATCCTCACTGAAGTCATTACACCCACCGAAGGGCCTGGGAGGGAGAAAATGTCACCAAACGGAGTCGACGTTCTTTCATGATGTTATAATCATGAACGGAGCAGCGCAGAGGGAAAGGCAGTGAAACGAGGAGAAATTTGGGCTTATGCTAATGATCGTAATGATGCCAGTTGCTGCAGAGCTTTTGACTTGAGAAAAATATCCTCCTCCTATCAGTGTCGTCTTTAACAGCTAAACCGCACGGTGGATGCTACTGATACGCAACTCCAGAATGCTGGAGGCCAGATTATGGTGGAATACGGAGCAGGAAAAAGTTGAGATGCGTGCGAAGAAAAGGAAAAATAATAAGCATCACCCCCGCAAATTATTCTGTCATTTGCTGGATTTTCCTTCGAACTTCCTCCTTAACCTACATCCGCTGAACGTTCCCCTGCTGTGATAATAACAGTCAGTGTGAAAACTGAGAGGACAGATTACTGAAGGCATGCTGATGTTGCCCGGATGTGTTACGTCTTTATTAGTACACAGTTGTTTTTCATGGGTGTAAAATAAATGGCTTGAATTGCTTCAAGGCCCAAACAGGAAATGTGAAAAACCCCTCGCCTTCAGATCTCATTTTAGATATCAGATATCAGTTAATTCTGGCATAACTCTCACATTGTGATCCCTCTGCAACCTGATTTAGTTGACGTTAGACTGGTTGTAATTTGGAGTTAACGTTTGCAAGTAGTTGTGCTCATAATTTAAAGAACTGCCAAACATTGTTGGTTGGTGTCAGGAAACCATCAAGTGTGTCCGGTGTATTAGTTGTACATTAAAAGTTTCTGGGCAATTTAGCTGTTGAGTTACATTGTCAATAGTGTAGTTTTGCTTTCAGATTCAGTTGTGTTGTGGTCGTACTGTCTATACTCAAGCAGAAAAGAGAAGCTGTAGTGGCTCAATTCTGTCTCCACACCACTACTTGTTGTTTTATTTTCCACCTTCTAGTCTTCATTCCCAGCTACTGCTGACAAGTAATGTCACTTCCGGCAATTTATGAGATTGTGCACACGTCCTGGGAGAGACACAAAAGACTTTGCAACTTTCTTTCACATTTGCAGTGTCATTTCACAACAACTGTAAACACACTCTGGTGTTGTCTTTGTTTGGTGGATTTATCCTCTAAATATAAGTGTTTTTGAGAGTGTATATATATTGTACAATGAAAAAGGCTTCTTTACTGTGGCGCCTGTGAGGTAGAACTTAACCAAGTTAATGAAGAGCTGATAGTATTAACCACTATTGCCCAACTGAATATACTGTCCGATATGAAAACTTGGTATTTAGCAAACACAGTGCAGAAACAGATGCTTGGGTTGATTTAGAAATGGTGTATATTTTGTTCAGCAGAACAGCTCTGACTACATTGTCTACTCTTAACACTGTGTGTAGCACATGTAGCAGACGGTGTTCAGTGTCAAACTCCAAGTGTCTTCACTCTAAGACTCAAACAATCCCTTCATTCTCCTGTATAGAACTTTATTGTAAGGGACCAAGGGCAGGACAAAGGACAAAAGAATCATAAAGTTTAAGGCTTTTTATTATAGCCAAAAAAAAGTTCAAAAATAACATTAAATTGGGCCCATAAAAGAGGTCAAAATAATCTTATTTAACTGAATCAAAATTCTCCCAAACAGAACTGAACCAAACCAAGACAAAAAACAATTGACCTGCCAAACAAGACACACCTGGAACACTTAAGTTGGTTGATCAGTCCAACACACATAAGGATGGGGGAGACTGACATGAACAAAACACTAGACAGGACCTAACTAAACAGGGAATTTAACATTCAGTAAACCAATGATTCACATTAACAAAAATCCCATAAATTTATAAGTACATCAACGTAATTTATTAAAGAAACTCAACCCCGAACTTTCCCCTTCCTCAGTCTGCTTTGGTTCAGGCCTGGGCGGAGTCCAGGCCTCCAAGCCTGGTGGCTGAGTGACAGCCTGTGTGAGGACTGGGTGTGGCTGGGGTAGCCATCACATTTATCATATATATAAAGCTGATGATAATGGAGTTTCTTGCTCCCTGGAATCAGTAGCAGCAATGATACCAAAAAGCGGTGTTAGTCCGCCTCCACTATGGAGCATAAGGGTCCACGTCTGGATGAGACAAATGTTTCTCTTAGAAAACAGAATGGAAAAAAGTTGTACTTCTAAATGATATTTCAGTAGAAATGACAGTGCAGTAGAGACTCATGCTAACCTGATAACTGAATGGTTCCGGCACATACTGTATTCCTGGTTCGCTGTCTGCCTGGTTTGGACTTTGCTGCTTGTTAATAGCCTGCTGTCTTTCCTCACATATTCTGCCTACTTTTACTGCTAAATATAGTCAAAATGCTTCAAAAAATCAAAATATTTATTGGACCAAATGCTCATATTATCTTTATTCACATTCTGAATGTGTAAGGTTCAATTCAATTTTATTTAGATTGTGCAGATTTACAACATATGTCATAGTAAGGAACAGACTTTACGAATTAGAGAGAGCGGAAAACCCAACAATACAAAGATGCCTTTGGATTCCCTATGAGTGACAGTGGGGAGGAATGAAAAAAAAAAACCTCTGACAGAATCAGGCTCAGGGAAGGCAGCCATCTGCTGCCACCAGTTGGGTTAGAATGGGGATGAGGGGCATGGGGGATAGTGTTTTATATGAAGGAAAACTCCACTGGCCGGTAAATTCAACCGTTGCCATCAATCGTATGCAAGTCAGCAGTTCTTTGAAGCTGCTTTTAAACATTATTTGGCACATGAAACTGAATTAGTTCACATTTTTTAGTAACAGCCAGCAGCTTTTTTTGTCATAAAATACACCTGTTTTGTGTCTAAATCACATCAACTTGAATTCTAGTATTTTGTACTTGTCACAGTTAAAACCCACTAATTCCATCCAACATGCCGATGTGACTTGCCTCAAAGGTCCAGTTTGCTACATCCATCTCCACATTCACTTCTAACAGTGGTCTATTCGGTCTAAAAGATTCAAGATATTTCATTTGCCATTTGTGCACACACAGTCTAGGCACATTGGAGTTTTTATGCAGGATTCTCATGTAGTCGAGTAGAAAAAAAACACCAATCAAAATAGGAAGTACACAAATAAAACCAGCTGAATCCAGTGTTAAAATGAAGTGGATCCAACAGGACCAACTGTTCATGAACCAAGAAAGTAGTGCAAAGGCAGATGTAGCTTTTTGTTGATTTTTATTACAAAAATGGCCATGTAGTCAAGTACATGATAACATGTATGTTCATGAACACTGGTCCCCATTAAGCTGAAGTCACCAGGAGTTGATGCAAATTAAAAGTAATTCTGATTTTTGCACATATTTTTGTACCTTAGCTGAACATATATGTCTATTATTAATGTTCAAAATGAAAAATCTAATTAGTTAAGTGTAAAAACAAATGGTAAAAAGTGGAAACAATGAGCCAAATCAACGTAGAATTTCTCACAATGCAGTATGCAGGTATTGTCTCTCCATTCCTTCTCTCTTTCAGCGGTAATGCCATGACAGTGATCTACAAAAGACGGCAGAGCATTGCCTTTACTCGCACTGTGAATGCAGCTTTAGCTCTGAGCCAGTCAGCGGGGAGGCGACACTGTTGTAGCAGCAGCAGCAGGATGTGTGGGTGGTTTCTCAGCGTTGATAATGTGGCAATCTTCATTTCATGGGTTGTGATTTTATTACGTTTCCTCTGTCTCTCCTGGCGACCCGGCGGCTGCCATCAAATTAGAAGCGACCCTAATTACTTCTGCTGTGTCATGTTCAGACTTCACACTGAAAAAATTATACATAATTACATTACGTGACATGATTTTTTTTCTTTCCCCCTCTGCTTTTCTAGCTCTGTTAGAGAGAGGTGACGTCATGTATTACTGTGCATCAATTAGAATCTAGATCTTAGTTTGATCCTTGTGGTTGTGTTTTTATTTATTTAGCACACTGAAAATCTTGCCTTTGTACTGAGACTCTGAGTAGTTCAATGTTGTGAGATGCTAAAAGGTCGAAGGCACCTTTTCCTCTCACTTCATTAGAGCCGCATGAGTCAGACAGACGGCTGCACCTTGACCTTGTCATGTGCTGTCAGGTCTGTTGTCAGATTCCTATAAAAATAGAGCAGCACTGAGGGACAATTCAGTCATGTCTATGTGAGAATCCTTGGACGTCAGTGGACAACCTGAGAGTAAATATCCAAGAAAAGATGCTGAAGTTATCAAGTTCTATTGGCTGTGTACGTGTATGTTTTTGGACATTTTATTTTGAAGGTTTTTGCACACAAATACAGTACCATTCAGATGCTTTGGCTTCACTTAGAAATGTCTTTGTTTTGGAAAGAAAAGCTTTTTTTCAATGAAGATGACATTGAATGAATCAGAAATACAGTCTAGAAATTGTTAATGTGGTAAATGACTATTCTAGCTGGAAACAGCTGATTTTTAATGGAATATCTCCATAAGGGTACAGAGGAACATTTCCAGCAACCGTCACTCCTGTGTTCTAATGCTACATTGTGTTAGCTAATGGTGTTGAAAGGCTAATTGATGATTAGAAAACCCTTGTGAAATTATGTTAGCACATGAATAAAAGTGTGAGCTTTCATGGAAAACATGAAATTATTTGGGTAACCCCAAACTTTTGAACGTGTATATGAAACAAGAATGCTATTTAGCTGTGAGCAGTCAGTTCACAAATAAATTTGTAAACCATGTCAACAAGCAAGTAATTAGATTTCTTTTTAATGGGAAGGATAAAAGGATAACATACACATGCATGTTTCATTTCATTTCAGAAAAAAAAAATACATAAGACAATTTGAAGCATTCAAATCAGCAACATTGTTGTTATTTTTTGTAATATCGCTACCAAGAGGAAGCAGAATTTCAAAACATGCCTTTATATGATAATATCTTGAATGTCAGTCACATATTTCAACATTTAGTTAAGCCAAGCAGCAACATGAAGCGCCAAACACTGCAGTTCCTCGAATGGCCACTTGAGGTCAGCTCTGTAATCAAGTCAATCCCCACAGACCTCCATATTCAAATGTCCAGCTTTACGGCAGAAAAAACCATGTTTGCAGCCTGATACAAAGGATGATTTTGGTCTCTGTCGTAGGGCTGCACGATTATGGCCAAAATGATAATCACGATGATTTTGGTCTATATTGTAATCACGATTATTAATCACGATTGTTCATCATGTTAGGGAAAATATTTGTATTTTTATTGCAATACTTTTAAGCAAACAATATATGAAGCGTTTTCAGTGCAAAATGAAGCTTTAATAAATAAGGATAAATGATAAATAATAGTAAAATAAAATTTGCCCAAGAATTTAAAATTTACGCGTGGGGATCACATATTTCTTGTCCAGTGTTTTGACCATTTTTCTGAAGCCCTCATTACTCACTGTATTTATTGGACACGTCTTTGGGCAAATAAAGCGATATTGCGTCTGTTATCTCTGTGTGTCTTTGGGAGGTAGCTGGATACGGCGTTGCCCGATGCAGGGTCGCTGTAATGGTTGTCTGGGTTGCCGCTGGACACGGACGGGGATTTTGTGAATCAACGTTAGCTTTAGCCTTCATGCATTCCTCGTATTTGTGTTTGTGATGTTTTTTCAGATGGTTAAACAGATTAGTTGTGTTACTGTGTAGGGCAGAAACAACTCTGCTACACTCTTTACATATGACTTGTTCTTGTTTAACGTCACTTGCCCTGAATCCGAGACAAGTCCAGACGATGGCTGTTGATCTGTTTCGAGGCACTAGCTCCTCACCATGATGCTCCTCATCTCCAATTGCTGTACTTTCTTCTCTCGACATGACTCGCTCTCATCAGCCCAGTCCACTGAGTGATTTGAGGCTGCCGCTGCAGGGTGCACTCGCTTATTATTTAGGCAGCTTAATGAAGCTTTAACCATGTGTTCGCCTCCTGGTGGTTGGTTGACTACTGGTTGGCAAGGCGCTTGAGTAGATATGCGCCAGAGCCCGCATTTTAAATGTAAATATCGCCAACAATCAGGTTAATTTAATTGTGGCAGCCAAAATCGTGATCGCGATCAAAATTCGATTAATTGTGCAGCCCTACTCTGTAGTTAATATCACATTCATGAAAGTTGTACCAAGGGTGATTTCTTATATAACCCACCTGTTTAAACTGTATTAAGGCTGAAAATGATGTATAATTAAGAGTGTGCAATAATAGGACTACCCATAGTTCACCTCAGTTCCACCTCTTTAATCTAATTTTTGGATTAGTTATTAATTATTCTCAAAAATTGCATTCCTGTACAACTAAACTGCCACGTAAGTTGCATTTTTAAGGATATTTTCTGACAGATTAGGTTTCAAATCAACATATATTTGCCGTTTATTGCACATTTGTCAGTTGTATGCCTTTCATTTTTCTTCAAGTACCCAGTGGTCCACATGATGCATATTTTCATGCAGATCTCACTACTTACTACGTTTTTAGTCCATCGCAGTCCGCTTGAAGAACTCTTTTACATTCAATAGGTCATATTTTTGTATTCTACGAATGCACTCTACTGTCAAGAATGCACACTGTTGCCCTCATACATATACATTTTAGATGCACACGAACATCCATTAGGGTCTGTGCAAGCGTTCTTGGGAAGATGACTAAATGTATGTGACGTTAGCAATCGTGTAACGTATTAGACCAGATCGAAGTTTTGCCTCCATCCTCCTCTTCTATGTCTTGACTTGGATTTGTCACTCCTTCAAGGTTTGTGGAGGCCTTTCCAACTACATGATACTCCTACTTTTTTTGTGACAAAACACATTTTTTTGCCAAAATGTACATGAAAATGTGGTTTAGTCATATAGATAGATAATTCTTGGTGGTGACAGTTGAAATCGCCACGATTAGCTTCAAAACTGTTGTTAAAGAAACTAGCTGGTGCACAACATTCAGTGAAAACATGATCATTAATTTGGAGTCATGCTTGTGTCAACCCGTTGAATTTTAGTTATTCCAAATCCTCTTTTTTTTCTGCTAAATCCTCTGTTTTCTTCACAAGCTCGTAGTCTGTCTGATCTTTGTTCCTGGGCAGGTCGTGTACAACACACAGCCAGTTTATTCGAGCCTGTTTGCTGGGAACAAATGCCAGACGCTGGAAATAAATAAAGTTTGTGAGACGTGTCATGAAAACAAAACTACCAATTAACCTCTCATTATCGCGAGTACAAGTGGCCGAAATGAGCTTCCCCTGCAGGGTGGCTGGGCTCAACCTTAGAGATAGGGTGAGATATTTAGACATTTGGATGAAGCTCAGAGAAGACCCGCTTCTCTTTCATGTCGAAAGGAGCCAGTTGAGGTGGTTTGGATATATGATTCAGATTCCTCCAGGGAGGCTTCCTTTGGAGGTTTTCCAAGAATGTGCGCCTGGGGTTAGACCCCGGTACAGACCCAGAACCTGCTGGAGGGATTGTGTATCTCGACTGGCCTGGGATCACCTCGAGATCCTCCTGGAAGAGCTGGAAAGTGTTGCTTTCAGGAGGGATGTCTGGTATGACCTGCTTCATCTGCTTCCTCCGTGGCCTGACCACGGATAAGTGGAAAATAATGGATGGATGGATGGATTGTTCTGCTGACGGTGGCAACTGGCATTAAGGACTGTTGTTGCCATGGAGGTTGGAGGGGTTGGTGGGTGGCTTGACCTGCAGTGTTTAAGTGGGTGGTACATGTCAAACATCCACATGAATGTCAAGACTCAAGGTTTGTTAATGTTGTTGCTGATCGGTGTATATCCTCCGTCTTTGTGGAGCTCTCTGAAGATTTTTTCCTTTGCCATCACTTGTGCTGGTTGTGGATGTTTCAGGACTGCGAGGAGCTGCTGAATCGATTCAGAGTGGCTGTCTTCATTTCAGCAGGCTTTCCCTGTGTGTGATGGTGGTTCTGTGAGCTGAGAGTGGGAGTACGCTGTCACCCCGCAACCGCATGATGCATGACTCCAAATTTCGTGGCAGCTTTTTCCTCGTTTATCATTCAGAGCAGTCAGCCAGAGATGACTCATGGGAAAAAACAGAGGTGAAATAACGATATCATGTAAAAAAAAAAAAACCCATAGAATTTGCTGAATATAAGTCATTACCAAAGGTTGTCTTTAGACATCAACAAAGTGTAGGATGTGACCACGACCTGCCAAAGCAAAGCAGAGCAAGTTTACTTGTATAGAACCTTCCTCCAGTGCTTTACATAACACAGATTTTAAAAAAAAATAAGCTCAAAATTATGTGAAAACATATAAGAAGAATATACATATAATTTAAAAGAGTGAATAAAACAGAATAAAGTGCAAAATATAAATTATGAGTTTAATTAAATATGGTAGCAAACTGAAGAGCCTTGATATCTTAGAACTGAGACTAAGTTTTCTGGAAATTTCTTTAGTTGATCGAGTGCTACCTCTTCCTGTTTAGCTTTGACTTTAAGGAGAATGAACAGATTAGATTACCTGGATGTCTGGATAGTTTGTATCATCATAATTAAAAGATTCTAAACATATTTTGACTCTAAATCAATCAGTGCTTCTGCTGTGATAGAAGTTTTCATATGTTGTAAAGTTCACAGTAGGGTGATATTGTAGCTATCTTAAACTGGATGTTAATGGTCCCATATTGTTCCCTTTTTTTTTTTTAGCAAATTAATAACAAATGGTTCAGTTCACAATGACTGTATAACTCCTGGTTTAATCAAAAGACTGTTTCTACTTACGAACAAATCTCTCAGTATTTCTATTCATGAAATGGTCTGTGCGATACCACTTATTTGTGCCATACTTTTATTTCTAGAACTACTATTTATGTATATTTTGGTTTATTTATTATTTTTGTACTGATATGCTTTAAATGTCCTTTGTTGCTACAGTGTTGGAAATTTCCCCACTGTGGGATTGATCAAGGCTTATTGTATCATACCATAGCGTATTGCATCATCACTTTGTATCATATCATATTATATCATCATTTTATCATATAATAGCGTATTGTATCATATCATAGCATATCATAGTGCATCATTTCATATCATTTCGTAGCGTATCATAGTGTAGCATATCGTACTGTTTCATATCATGCCGTATCATATATTATATCGTATTGTATGATAGTATAGCGTAGCGTATTGTAATGTATCGTTTCATATCATTTCATATCATAGCATAGCCTATCATGTCATGTCAGGGTATCATAGCGTATCGTATCTCGTCTTGAACGTCTGTAGCTTTAAATGCAGCTGGGATGTTGCTGTCTCCATCCCCTTCTGGAAGAAAACTCTCTCTGTTTGTGATTGACAGAACAGAGCAACATAAACTGCGTTCTAAATTGAATACTTTTTCTTTTTTACTTTTAGTACAAACCAGCAGCTGCCCTTTCAAAGTGTGTAGTGTTCCATGCAGTATGTGTACATTTGGGAAGTACGACTTTGGCGGCTTGAGCTTGTTTATATTCGTGTCTGACATTTTGATGCTGCTGCGCAAAGGATTGTGGGTAAGAACGGCTAGAAAAGCTCGCTGGCTTGCATATTGCAAAACCCAAATGTAGTACTGGTATTTTTGGCATACTACGTTAGACGTACTATGCACTGGGACGTACTAAATCATTTTCTTGTGTACTCTATGCCGTGGAGGTTTTTTCTCTGTTAAAAGGGTGTTTTCCTTGCCACTGTCGCCTTTGGACTTGCTCTGGGGGTCAGGCATATGGGTTCTGTAAAGCGTCTTGAGACAATTTGACTGTAATTGACGCTATATAAATAAAATTGACTTGAATTGAATATCTGAATGCCTTAACAGTTGTTTGCAAGTCAACTGACAGAGATGAGAATAAAAATGTGAAATCAAGGTTTTCTGTTGCTTCTAACTTCTCTCCAGTGATAATTATGCATGTAAATATACACAAATTTGCAGCCGTTACTTGACATTAATATGTTTGCTGAGATTGTCAGATGATGTTATGGTTACATAATCAGCTTGAGGTGACTCCTTGTTAACATTCAGTCTTTATTTTCTGTCACTCTTTCATTCATGTTCCTTTTTCTGACAACAAAAACACAAAATATTTGAATGAGAATAGCTTTATTTGGAATCTCATTGAGCTAAAACACTGTGGTGAGCACAGAGAGCAGGAGAGAAGATTGTCAGATTGTGAGGATAGAGGAATGGCAGCAGTAATAAGTGTCTTTTATATAAATGTATTTTCACCACATGGGACCTTTAAAATTTCATCTGAGACTCATGACTGCACCAGGATTTCTGGCTC